>NW_027154067.1:36994-37293 GCF_002600585.1 Cystoisospora suis
CTCGTCTTCTTCTTCTTTTCTTCACCCCCTAAACCTTCCTGCATTTGAAGAAGGAGAAGAGAGGTGTTCTCTTCTCCCTCCTGCCTCTCTGTCTCCTGCTCTTCCTGAGCGAAGAGGCTCTTCTGTCGTAGACGGGACAGAAGGGGGGGGAGAAAGTAAAAGAGAAGGCTCGAGACCTACCCATCTTCAAAGCCACAATGACAATGAGAAGAACTCCCGATATACCAAGGACTCGTCGTCCCTCTTCTCTTCATCTTCCTGGCACCAGTCTCACGCGAATTCTTCTTCTTCCTCTTCTT
>NW_027154067.1:37749-37936 GCF_002600585.1 Cystoisospora suis
TTCTTCCTCTTCTTCTTTTTCTATGGAGGTCTCTCGAAGTAATCACTTGACCTCTCATGGAGGACATCTTCACACCAACTGGAAGACAACGACGGCGCCTGGGCTCTTAGCGAAAGAACAAGAGGAAGAAGAGTTAGCCTCGCACTCAAGTGTATCACCCCCTGCAGAAGAAGGAGGAGGAGGAGGA
>NW_027154067.1:38285-38599 GCF_002600585.1 Cystoisospora suis
AGGAAGAAGAAGAAGAAAAGCAGTCGACGGACAGGAGCATCAGACCTCCCGTTGTCGAGATAAAGCAGGAGGAGGTCATAGAGGAAGTCTGGCGATGTATGAGAAGAATCTGGTGCTCTCTCATTCTCATAGTACCAGCTCTAGTGGTACTAGTAGTGCGGGTCAACATATGATGAAAGATGGGGGAAGAGATAGAGGGGGGAGAGAAGAGAACAGTGACGAAGAGAAGAAAGGCGAGAGTGGCGATAAGATCCATCGTCTTCATAGTCATCATAGTTCCACGAATAGAGACGTTTCCTTACATCGACGTCGAC
>NW_027154067.1:38911-39410 GCF_002600585.1 Cystoisospora suis
GAAGGAGAAGAAGAAGAACAACATGACCTTTTGTTTTCACCGTTCGAGAAGATAAGAAACCCTTCATTCCTTAAGCCACGTCCATCCCTTGAATCTTCTCTCCTCCTTTCATCCAAGCCCTCCTCGTCAATCTCGAGTGACTACGCGAACTACTGCTGCTTCTCCTCTTCTCATCGCGGTAGACCTGTTCATCCTGGATTCTCTCCCCAAGAGTCGAAGGAACAATTCCACCATTCATCGTCATCCATCTCTTCCTTCTCTAGCGTGATCTTACACCCGTCTGAAAGCAATAGTTGCACATCTCTTT
The DNA here is from genome assembly GCF_002600585.1 of Cystoisospora suis. Classification (NCBI taxonomy): domain Eukaryota; phylum Apicomplexa; class Conoidasida; order Eucoccidiorida; family Sarcocystidae; genus Cystoisospora; species Cystoisospora suis. Next base: position 39,219 of record NW_027154067.1, read on the forward strand.
TCTTGCCGAAGAGAAATGAATCTGCGAGTCAACTTGCTCTTCCCCCACCCCCCACCTCTTCTCCCGGAATTCGGCCTACTAGTAGTAGTAGTTACGGTGTAGGTACACCTCAGCAAGCAATAGGGCTTCCCCCTGAAGACATTTCACCTCCTGATTACGAGCACCATCATTATCATTCACATTCAGCATTCC
>NW_027154068.1:0-217 GCF_002600585.1 Cystoisospora suis
AGGGAGCCCGTGGGGACCTCCCACGACTCCTAAGAGTTAAAGGAAATCGAGGGGAGTCGATTGCGCTAGGTTTCAGCTCCGTACGAGCGAAACTCGCAGCGCTATTTACATGTCCATGTTGGTGTTGAGTGTATATGCCTAGTGAAATCCTACATGAGTGACCGTGGGGCTCACAGGGGGAATGGGAGCCTACAAGTAGCACAGCTAGATAGAGAAA
>NW_027154069.1:0-577 GCF_002600585.1 Cystoisospora suis
GAGCAGGAAGGCCGTCCAATCGCCTTCGAATCTCGGAAGGCCAACGATAGAGAGAGACACATGCCGGCGTACGAGAGCGAGCTAAGAGCAATCGTACACGCTCTTACGAAGTGGAGACAATTTATTGGATCGAAGAAAGTGATAATTGAGACGGACCACGCCACCCTCAGCCGGATCCTTAAACAAAGACAAGTTAATCCGCGTCTCGGCTATTGGTTAGACAAGATCCTCGACTTCAACATCGAAGTAGTTTATAAGCCAGGGCGGCAAAACGTGGTAGCCGATGCTATATCACGAAGACCCGACTTCCTCACAACAGTAACAAGGGGGGATAAGAAAGGAGAACAAGGGGGAGCCGTACTAAGGGGAGACTGGGACCAAGAATATGAAGCGTGCGACGACTTCAAAGAGGTTTGGCAACACGGGAGAGCTTCGGGAAAGAAGGTAGCAGAGCAGAGCGAGAGCCAGAAGGCAATATTATTTCGGCAGAGGGAGTATCAACGCGAAGCCAATTTTTTATGGGTAAGAACTAAATCGGGGTGGAAGGTTTGTGTACCGGGGGAGAGTTTAAGAAAAG
>NW_027154070.1:0-146 GCF_002600585.1 Cystoisospora suis
ATATGTATATATATATGTATACAACTCTGCCTGTAGAGATAGAGAAGGTGTTGTTCTATCTTGATCTGTCCCTCGTCTACACCTGCTTTTTATGCTCCTTTTCTTTCGATTGAATTTTTGGTCAAAATGAATCCATGGAGTAAAGC
>NW_027154070.1:213-1111 GCF_002600585.1 Cystoisospora suis
ATCTATGATAGATAGACATACAAGACGGTCAAGATATATATATATATATGGATAGATAGAAGACGAAGAAGAGAGAGAAGAAGAAAGACAGAAGCAAAACAGAAAGACAAAATTAGTTGCACCTTCATCATAAATAGCCATGAGATACGACCACCTACTACTACTACTACATACACACATCCGCAGTCCCTCTACACGTGCATATCCACATATAGGTATAGATATAGAGGGACACAGAGAAAGGATAGAAAGATAAATAGATTTGGATATATCAACTGTCTACCACGAGACCCACGAAGGGTAACGACGGAGAGATGAATAGAGAAGTAGAGGAACAAAGAGAGAGGATAGATAAAGACATCTAACTTTAACGGTGCGTGAGTCTCCTCATTCTCCTTCTTCGTCTTAAACGCAGTCAGTCCTTCTCTCCTCGTCCTCTTATCATTTCTATTATCCTCTACTTGCTGTGCTAATTCTACTTCCACGGATGCATAGAAACCTCCCTTTCTCACTCTTTCTGTCTTTCTTTGTGTGTATGCGTCTTTCGTTCTTTCTTTTTGTCTTTCTTTCTTTGGGTTTGCTGCGTACCTTGGAATTCTGGGAGTTTGAGGGCGTGGAAGACTCCATTCAACCCTCCATACACTAGTAACGGACCTGATGGAGATAAAACTCCTAAGCAAGAAGAAGAAGAAAGAAAAGCAGAAGAAAGAACAAAGAAAGAAAGAAGAAAAGCAGCCGTGGGGACGATCAAAAAAGAAAGAAAGAGGAAAGGAGGAGATGAAAGAAAAGACAGGAAGAAAGAAGTCTTGAAGGATCCCAAACTTCTTTCTCCTCCTGCTGCTCCTCCTATGATGCAAATTCAGATGACTAGCAAACTTCTTTCTTTCTTTTTATCTTT
>NW_027154070.1:1224-3976 GCF_002600585.1 Cystoisospora suis
TCTTTTCGGGGGTTTCTCTTCAATTAGAAATATGTAGGAAACACACCTCGTACACTGCAGCAGCACCTGTAGTAGCAGGAGGCATTTGAATGAATAAGAGAGAGCATGGAAGAGCAGTAGAAGGAGGAGGAGGATGAGAGTCACGCACGTGTCGAGAATACATGCCTCTTCGACTTTTCGTACTTCATCCATACATAGAATGTGCATACCTCCCTATTCTTCTTCTTCTTCTACTATCGATACACACAGACATCTCCAGTGCATTCCCTCAGCATACATACACACACCCACATAGAGAAAGAGATATAGATCGATCGATCTATCTATCTATCTATCTGTATGTCCATCTACAGATACATTTATATATCAACATACAGATAGCTATCTATACTGGATGATCGATAGCTTTCCTCTTCAAAACTCAAGAAAGAGAGAGACAGATACATATCATCTCTCACGAACAACATCCATAGTAAACATATACATACATCTACACACATACTCATATATATATATATATATGTATATATATATATATCCACAGATAGTAGAGATTGCATGTGGGTGTCCGGGGGGTATACGACTGTATGCGTATGATGATAAATATATATGTATATATATATATATATATATATGGGGAGAGTGAGAATGTGTTTGGCTGTTGGGAGCTTTTCTTTTCGTACCTTCCATGGTGGATAGATAATGATTCGCCTTGTCATCGTATCGAAACTGCTCTTCACCTATAGGAGAATAAGCCCGAATACTCCCTGAATTAAACCCGGCTAACACACTCTTCTCATACTGCACTAAGGCCTGAGGTGTACATACACATGAAAAAGAAGAAAAGAAAAAAGCCACAGAGAACGAAAGAAGAGAGGATGTATGTTGAAGAAAGAGAGAGAGACAGAGAGAGATGTAGGATGATGTATATGATCGAGTATGATATGGGAGAGAGAGAGAGAAGGATCACTCTTAGCTATCTCTGCCTTCTCGCTCGTTTGCAAGGTTTTCTTCTACTCCTATGAAAGAAGAAAGAAAGAGAAAGAGTGAGAAAGAAAGAAAGGAGAGTAGAAGCCCTAAAAGTAGCGTTGTTTTATCTCGTTCGTCACGCCAAGAAGAAGAAAGAAATTCGTGGAATACTAGAGAGAGAAAGAGAGAAAAGACCCGAGGAGTTGCTTCATGGGGTGAAGAGAGATGAACTTACGAGAACAAGACAAGGAGGAGAAGAAGGGAGAGAAGAAGAAGAAGAATTGGGTTGAGGATGCAAATCTGCTTGAGCGACTCCTGAGACTGTCGATGGAGAAGACGAGGAAGGAGGAGGAGAATTTGTGTTGAGAGGTACCTGATTAATAATCTGCATGCAATGAAGATCCACAATACTCAAGACTGTACCTCCCACCCATAGCAGTCTACAAGAGAAGCAAAACACACACATACAGACACACAGACATGACGTCCGTCATACATGCAGACACCTTGTTCATACCTACCTCTTGCTACATACATACATCATTATGCATACATGCTACATCTCCATATATACCTATTGATACTTCCAGCGATAGGATAGATGGAGTAACGATAGATACATAGAGTTGCAAGCGAGTAAAGATTCCAGAGAGATAGATAAGCAGATAGATGGCTCGAGGATAGAAAGAGGAGATAATGCATCCGCATGGCAAAGACTTTAACTGCCTTGTACTTTATTTTCTTCATTCTTCTTATCAGAGAATCTCTCCCTCTCCCGTGGTCCTTTTCTCTCTCCTCATATGATCTACACGTCTACACAGATGTATCTCTATATATAGAGAGAGAGGCCTCCTTCACTTTGTCTTTCTCTCTTTTATTCTGTCAGCTAGATCCACACGATCTTCGTATACAGAAGAATGCTAGATAGATGTAGATGATTTGTACATAGATAGAAACATATACATTTGAGCTCTGTGGGACATGCAAGTGAAGTAGATGGACTCCTACAGAGAACGGGAAAGAGTCAACAAGAAGACACACTATGGATATGAAGATGCATGCCTCTACCTCCCAACACAAAAAAGACGAACAAAAAGATGCCCTCACATGTTCACAAGAGAGAAGAATGACATCGACAGAGAAGAAGAATCTCATGAAACAAGAAAGAATAAGAATCCCGAATTGCCATAGCCATAGAGAGGAGATAGACCCACACACACAACACAACGCAAGGGCGCGGCGGGGAGAAAGAGAAGAGAAAGATGACCGTCTCTCTTTTCCAGGTGTCTTCTCTACCTCTTTGGCTGGCTAGCTGCTGTAGCTAGATCAGCTCCCCCTGCAGCTCCCCCCCCTCCTAGCATCGATGCTGGGCCCCCGTTCATCGCCATCATCGAAGCCGTTGGGGCTGTGAGAGACGAGCCGGGGGTGGAGGAGATATCAGGAGAATAGGAGATTTCTTTGAGACATGTGATATTGCCCGAGATTTGAAGCTCTTTGACGAGGAGAAAGCCGGCATTTGCTTCGTATCTCCACATACAGATCAAGCCATCCCAACTCCCAGAGACAAGAACATCATCGATCAAAAGGAGACACTCGACAGCACCTGTATGACGCTAGGAGACAGAAGGACAGAAGAAAGAAAGAANNAATCACTAGATAAATTGAAGAGAGACAGACAAAGCTATATAAAATAGAGAGAGAGAAAGAATAATTCACACCAAAAGAGGAATGCACTCGTGTGAACTTACAGAAGACCACGATGGCACATAGATAGATAGATAGA
>NW_027154070.1:4060-5606 GCF_002600585.1 Cystoisospora suis
ATTAAAGATAGATAGATAGAGAATAAAGATAGATGAATGAAAGAGATATGCACTGAAGATAGATAGACTGAAGACACATGATGGAAATAGGTACATGAAAGAAAGATAGACTGAAGATAGGTAGATAGATACACTTGCTTATGGAGGCAAGAGCTTTGCGGAGTTTAGTATCGATGCAAAGTCTACGACAACAGCAACCACCAAAAAAGAAGAAAGAGAAAGAAAGAAAGAGTGAAGAGAAAGAGTGAGAAAGAAAGTCTTTCCTACCCTACAGACATACACACATGTTCCTTGAGCCTTGGATAAAGAATCCGTGATAGAGGTGAAGGCATGGACGGGAGGTGTATGCATCTTTTCCTATAGACATCTGCCGATCTATGGCTATACATGTCTACAGAACTCCACGCACCTCTATGTATATCATACGTTCTCTAATACACGCATATATCTATATCTATATATATCTATATATATATCTATATACAGTGCTTACAAGTGCGTCTATAAAACATACCCTCATCTACCCCTCTCTATGTGGATGAATTTCTTTAGTCACAAACCTCTTGCCATACCTACATACATATCTAGCTATCTTTAATCTATCTCTCTATTGATCTATGTATCTGTAGGAAGCCGAAGGAGATGTGGAGTAAGCGAGAAGTGAGAGAGTTACTTTAAGTTCTTTGATCTCTCCGTTAGTCATGAAGGCTTTGATCAGACCCAATTGCAATCCGACGAAAAGAACTCCTTCCACGCATGTCATCGTTCGTGGCTCGCTCTCCAGTGCTAGGGTGTCTAGACACCTCAACTCAAAGAACTCGGAAGGGGATGCAGAAGAAAAAGAACTTTCTTCGCCTGGCGTTTTCATCATGGCTTGTTTAGCCATTCTCCCATCTTCGCCAACTTCTTCCTGAGCTCTCGCTTCTTCCTCTGTGTAAGGGACCACAATCCATCTCTAGAAAAGAAAGAAAGAAAAGGAAAGATAGAAAGAGAAGATAGATACACACACAAAGAAAGCAAACACCCCTATCAATCTTCTCATGGACATACACCTCAATTGTCGTGTGTAGCCGAGCTATCTTCATATCCTCGCCGGTATAAGAACCCTCTACCTACCTATCTGCATATGTATACATACACAGACGTCTCTACATCTAGATATATATATATATATACATGGACACCTCGATAGCTCTCTCTCTCTGTCTGTCTATAAACATATGTATATGTAGATTCTCTCGCTTAAGCATGTCTACGTTGTATTATGAGGTGGAGGGGGGTATAGACCTGTGTATAGAAAGCAGGAAAATAACGTACATCACAATAGAAAGGACAGGACTACAGACAAGCCCTTCTGTACATACAGCTCTATACATAACAGTCTCCATACTAAGCAGCCTATGCATAGATTCTGGATGGATATACAGGTGTACAACATGCACTATATCTGTATACATCTATACGGATAGACATAGACGCATGCAGCAGTAGAATAATATATGAGACATTTCGTAGACTAGAGGAGAAAGAACTCCTCACTGGCATA
>NW_027154071.1:0-3024 GCF_002600585.1 Cystoisospora suis
ATGTATACGGAATGAATACTGCCTCTCTCTTTCTTCTTCTTCTTCTCCTTCTTCTTCTTTCTCTCTCTCTTCTTCTTCTTCTTATTCTCTTTCTTCTTCTTCTTTCTCTCTTTCTTCTTCTTCTTTCTCCTTTCTTCTTCTTCTTTCTTCCTTTCTTCTTCTTCGGTGCTGTAGCTGAGGTTAAAGCGGCAAATTCTGTAGGGAAGTGACGGGGCTTCAGTCCCTGCTTCCTACTCTATCCATACGGTTATGGTGACGATGAAGAAGATCAAAAATCCTTCTTGTTCATCTTCTTCTTCTGATGAGAAGGAGGAGGAGGGAATGCCTTCCTTTCCCTCCTTCTCCTCCTTCTCTTTCTCCTCCTTTTCCTCCTGCTGATGCTGATGCGGCCCGACCTCACACTAGGCTGTGACGATGTGTCGAAAGGTCTTTCTTTGTCTCTTCCACTCTTTCTTTCTCACTCTTTTTTCTTTCTTTCTTTGTATGTATGTAAGGTACCGGGATAGTGCATTGTGCTCCAGCGTTTGGAGAGGATGACTACCGCGTATGTATGGACCAAGGGTACGTATCCTCTATCAATACCATTCTTCTCCTCCTCCTCTCCTTTTCACTCTTCTTCTTTTTCTTTTCTTCTTTATTCTCTATTATCATCTTCTTCTTCTTCCTTTTCTTATCTTCATTCGTCTTCGTCTTCCCCGTGTTGGGAAGATTCATATGACACTGCATGCACGTTTTTTCTCTATCAAGACTGAGAGAGTGGATCTTCTTCATACAACATGCCTGGTCTTCTACGGCCTGTCTCTCTGTACATGGAGTATCTACATATATATATATATATATATATAGATGCCCGTTGTTTGTATGTGTATTTATGTTTCTATTCTAATGCATGCATCACTTTAGCATCTGAGTTATCTTCTCTTCGAAAGTGTAGAGCCAGTCCCGTGGACAGGTACACATCTGTGGTGTATGTACACTCTATGTACCATTGGGAAGTCAGCTGTGCGCTCCGAGAAAGGAGAAGAAAGGCAATTCTCCATGGGAGGTCATATCCTTCATCTCTCGTGTAAGTCAACTCAGTACTGATCTTCCTGTTACGTTGGTCCTCTGTGTCTCTTCTGTTTCTTTCTGTATGTTTCTTTAGAGCGACACTTCTTATCTTCTCCTCTCCTGTGGATCTTCTCTGTGACTGCAAAAGGCGGACCTTCTACGCATCCACATAATCTCTTCGTTGATACGTATGAATATGTATATATATATATACACATGTATACATGTACATACACGCTTATCTATGTATATGTATGGATACCTGTAGTTCTGTATGTAATGGCAGGTCTTCTTTTCCTTTTCTCCTTCTCACGAATCATCTCTACACCTTCTCTCCATTCTATTGTGTTTACTATCTCCTCTCACTTCACCTCACTTTTCTTTCTCACTCTTTCTTTCTTTCTTTCTCACTCTTTCTTTCTTTTCAGAGTGATTAAGCAGGGAGGTCCGTTAGCTTGTCCAGTCGACGAGAACGGGTGTTTGACTAAGGAAGTTAGTGAAGATTTAGTTGGGGTGTACGTGAAGGATGCAGACAAGATCATCAAGAAAAAGCTTAAGGAAATGAATCGATTAATTCTCAATGCCGATTGCGTCCATTCTTATCCCCATTGCTGGAGATCGGATACACCTCTAATCTATCGCGCTGTCCCTTCCTGGTTTGTGAAAGTGGAGGGCTTAAGAGATCGCTTGCTTGCATGCAATGATAACACCTATTGGGTCCCTTCAACCATAAGAGATAAAAGATTCCGCAACTGGCTATCTGAAGCAAAAGACTGGTGTATCTCGAGAAGTCGATTCTGGGGAACCCCCATACCATTATGGACGAGCGAAGACTTCTCTCAACTTGTATGTATAGGTAAGATCCTCTCTCTTCTCTTCTCCGCACATTCGACGGCGCCGTCGCCTATCTATCTTTAATCTATCTATCTATCTATCTTTAATCTATCTATCTATCTTTGACTTATCTATCTCTCTATTTCATGTAATAGAGAAGTGAATGAATTTTAGAGAAGCGAGAGAATACCTTCCTTGTGTCACATGTTTAGATCGTACATACGTGTACGGTGATATTCAGATATAGAGATATCTTTTCATAGATTACATGACTAGATTAGACTCTCTTTCTGTCTCTATTTATACAGATACACACAGGGAGGTTTACAGTCATGCGCATAGCCAGCGTTCATGTGTATATACAGCGGTGTTGCAGGCGAGATTCTGTCCTCTTGTGAAGGCGTTCCATTGCGTTCCTCGGGCTCGGTATCGATCTTCTTTCCCAGTTTGATGTGTAGGAACTGCATGTTTGATCGAACTGCGAGAGAATCTCTTCTTTTACTTTTGCTTTCTTTGACTACAGGAAGTGTCGCAGAGCTGCAGCAGTATACAGACAAGAAGCTGACAGATATCCACCGACATTTTATCGATGATATAACTATCCCTGATCCTAGAGGCCCAAGCTATCCACCTCTTAAGCGTGTCTCTGAAGTAAGAGTTTCTTTCTTTCTTTCTATCCAAGAAGACACACTTCATTCGAACAGAAAGAGAGAAGAATTCTGTATAGAAAGAGATACGAAGTTTGGAGCGAGTAGAACTCCAGATATAAGCTAGAAGGCACGGAGAGATGCAAGAGAGAGAAGAGAGTGTGTGGAGGATGAATGATAGCGTCAAACGAACAGGAGACATACGAGAGATTTTCTTCCTTGTTGTCTCTTGCTACATAACTCCGTCCTTCTCCTTCCTTTCTCTATGGTCGTCGTTCTTAGCCCGCATGCCTACGTGCTTTCTCTGGGCCGCTAGTCTCTTCTCCTCTAGATGAAGTCTCTTCCTCTTCTTCCCCCCAAGCAACATATATCCAATCCTCGTCTAGAGGATCTATCTATCTTTAATCTATCTTTAATCTATCTATCTATCTATCTATCTTTAATCTATCTATCTATCTATCTTTAATCTATCTATCTATCTATCTATCTTTAA
>NW_027154072.1:0-35495 GCF_002600585.1 Cystoisospora suis
TCTTATGTGTCTATCTACGTCTACACCTGTGCGATCCACACAAAAGATTGCATGGTACATCTGTACAGAAAACAGGAGGAGGCGAGGAGAACGAATGCGGCGAATGATGCTGTTCAGCTAAGCACCACATACACACGTACGTACGTATGCGATACCAGATATATAGGGGCATACACCAAGTTCACAGGAAGAGCAGGACGTACGATCTCACACACTGAGGAAACGAGACACTCTCAGAAGTCAAACAAGACGTCTTAGGCTTACTTTCCCCTGTTTGATCGTAGGACTCCACTTCTCCGCAGCTTCACCCCAAAACACCGCACGAATCGTTTCTCCCTGAGATAAGGTAGACAAAGATAGACACATAAGAGACAGATAGACTACAAGACAGGTTGGAGATAGATAGATTAAAGATAGATAGATTAAAGATAGATAGATAGATTAAAGATAGATAGATAGATAAAAGATAGATCGATAGATTAGAAATGGATAGACTAAAGGTAGATGGATTAAAGAGAGATAGAGGCATGTATATACCCCCTGGAATGGATACATAGGTCAGTATATATGGAGGTATACATACTATAGAATCTCCCAAAGTGTGAGTAGATACGGGAGAAAACTGAGTGTACTCGCGGTCCAGTGTATACAGAAAGGAGAGAGAGAAGACAGACAAATTCACGAACGTCTCTTCGTGATCAGAGTCAGTAAAGACACAAACCTACACCGCAAGAGAGAAAGACCGAGCACGGTCTTCCTCTCGGTCTTTAAGCTATCCAGTGACTTTCTACTTCACCTCGATGTGCTTGTTTACATACATATCTAAGGCTGCATATATATTCAGTCTTAGGCGAAGTATGAAAGAAAAGCAAGAACGTTTTCATGGAGATAGAGCAACTACATGAACGAATCGAGACTCAACGCATACATAACCCCAGGTGTACATACACATAAATCTCTACATCCGGCGAGCAACCGATCATCGAACACCTGTTCTCTTGTACACCCCTCCTGCCGCCCTCTCTCTTTGTCTCTCTCTCTCTAGATGTCTGATGAGAAGCCAGAAAGATTTCCTTGCCGCGTGAAAGGAGAAAAGAAAGACGTACAGAAGCATCTTTGAGATCAGCCGTGAAGAACGGCCTTCCATTGTTTTTCGTAGAGAGAAGTTCAGTCCTCTCTACGACTCGAACCTTCAACATCCATCGCACTATATACGGGTTTAAAGTGCGAAGGGAGCAAAACTTCTGGGCTCTACATAGGAAAGCAGAGAAGTGAAGCAAGATGAAGACCAAGGAACAGATACAAACTGTGAGAAGATCCTAACATAAGAGACACCTATAATAGAATTTTTCTTCATGTTCATATCTCCGTCTCTAGAGAACACCATCGAAGCGAGACGGGAAGAGGGAGCGGATCGACGCAGATCCCCAGGGACGGTAGTAGGGAGAAACATGAGGGGGCGAGCAAGACAGCGGAAGATCGGAGATGTTGGGGTGTAAGGAGGTCAAAGAATAGTGAGGAAAGACGGAGATGGACGAAAGAGATGACTTTAGTAGTTGACAGACGGTGAAGAAACCAAGGCGTGTACATACACCACATTGATCGTGGTGAAAAAGCAGATGGGCCTACATAGGATGAAGAGACATAATACACTATGTCTCTCTGATACGGACCTACATACACATACGTATATATGTGTGTATCGTGTCTCTGGGTAGAAACCTGAAGGTTCTTCGTTGTAAAACGGAGATCGATGCTGGCCTTTAGTTGGCTCCGAGAAGGCCCGACAAATTCATGTGTACACCAAAGATACGGATCTCAGATTCTAGTTTCACTTTCATACTTTCCATAAACAGATGTTGCCTAGGGAGACGGACACACAAACGTTGACATAGCAGAAGAGAAAGCGAGGGTATGCATAGGCACACTTCAGCAAGCGTTCACGCATAGGACAAGAGAAAGGGACACCCCGGTACTGATGTACTTGTATAGGTGAAAGCTGTTTTGAGATGGGTATTGAGAGAACTGAAGAGAGCTATAAAGAAAGAGAGACGAAGATAGGGAGGGATAGATGGGGTATTCAGAGAACTTCCTTTCATATGCATGGAACGTATACGATGCTCGTAGAGGCCTGGAAATCCGTTGTCAAGGGGAGCGGAAACGTCCGCCGTTTCGTGAAGCTATTCTGGAGATTCATAGAATAAACACTGCTTTTCCCGTTGTATAGACCAGTGAATAGATGCGACAGAGTGAGTACGAGCAGATGTGAAATGCGAAGAGGGCGAGCCATCAATCGACTCTACACAGCTTCTGAAGAGTTCAATGTACTTGTGGTTTGGGAAGGTATTCCTTCTGCTGAAAAAGAGAGAAAAGAAGTGAAGAAAGCTGGTTGAAGAAGGCTTACCCCCCGGGAGAAGAAAACTGAGACATTTTGACGCAAGAGAAGGAACAGAAACTTTTCCTTCCACTGTATATACACCTGAAACGAGTGAGACGGAAGCTGGCCCCTGCTGTATCTTCCCTTTCGAGTCCAAGCTTTAGTCCCTAATGTGTGTCTTTCTTTTCAACGAGAGACGTTAGCTTCTTTAGAACTCCTTCCCTCTGTCTCCGCAAAGAGAAAAGTCGACTGCAAGAAAATCCCTGTCAGATCTGCGGTCCCCTCTTAAAGTTCCTCAGATCCCAGAGAAGAAAGGGAGGACGTGAGAAGCAGAAAGAGAAAGGGACAGGCGACGAAGAAGAAAAACAACAGCGTATGTACAGTGGTAAACAAGGGAAGACAAGAAAGCCCTCCTGAACGTCCCAACAGAGCTCTGTAGTTACCCTATTGCTTTGAGAGAATTCAAATTGACAAGAGCGCGAAGTCTAAGAGAGACAGAGTACCTTGCAGAAAAAAGTTTGGGTGTACGTACACCCGATTAAAACATTGTTTAGTCCGCACATAAAAAACAGCAAAGTTTCTCACAAGACAGCTGCCGACACCGTACATCCCATGCCCTCCCTTTATGTTAAAGGCTTTACAAGTCCAAAGTTTTCATTCTTCTTTGTTACCGACGAGCTTAAAGTCCCTCGAAGGTCAAGCGTAACCCGACAATAAAGAGAAGTATCGAAGACGAAGCCGCTGAAGAGAGGAAGATATCGACCATGCATGAGTGGATGAGGCTCATGCCGTTCGAGTATAGGAACGGATGTCCCTGTTTTCTTAAGGAGAGAATAACGGGTAATAAAGAAGACAGTCTCTTCGTGTTACGAAGTCCACTGTAAAAAGCCGATTTCGCAGCTGCGATGGGAGGGACGGCCCTTCAGAGTTACTTCTTCGGGGAGCGATGTGATGGAGAAACAACGAAGGAGTGAATAAAGATGAAGTGAGAGAGAAAACTAAGCTCAGGAGACGTCAGGAGCAAAGAGAAGAACCGAAGAAAGTGGAGAAGACAGCAAACATCGTCAGAAACGAGGGGAACGAGAGACGGGAGAAAAATGTCCGCACACCACCCTCCACCTGTACCCTGACTAGGAAAGATACAAGAGGAAGGCTCTGAGTCTTGCGTAAGGCAAAAGGAGAGACTTGGTGACTCACATGAAGAAACGGCGCACTCAGCCCATGACAAGTCGATCCATTTTCTTTTCTTCCCTCTCTGGGTTCTTCAATTTAAAGCAAACTCGAACCACTGGGCCTCAATAGAAGAGCTGGAGAAGTCCAGGGTCTGCGCAAAGAGGGGGGGGGAAAGGGAGTGAGTGTGTTGGGAGATGTTTGCCCTACGGAAAAGTCGTCCGGTGTAGATACACTTCGTCACAGAGAGTATGGTCCTGTTCTTTCGGGACTGGCTTCATTTCAGTTCTCGCCTAGTGAGCCACGGCTCCTACGTGTGAAATCGAAATATGATGGAGAAGCCGGGTGCTTGGATTCAGCAAGGATTCTAAAGTAGAACCCATCCCCTAGTCACCTCACATTTTGCCCACCGGGTGTGCGTGCGACTGTCTGTCTCTCCGGACGACAGAGAAACACGGCGCCAAAACACCATAAAGGGAATAAGCCCAACACACTGTCGCTCTTTCATTCCTAGTTGTTTGTTTCCTAAGGTCTGGGCGACAACGCTTTGAGAAAAGGAGATGCTCGTAGGTCTCATACGTAGCTCGTTAATAAGATACTGAGAGGTCGCGAACTGAATCCTGACATCACTAGATCTGACCGTGATCCACTGAAGGGAGAGGGGAAGGGAACTGCACCCTATGAGAAGAGAGTTAGTTGCTTCAAACAGAAGGACACCAGGGAGTGAAGATCGACAGACCCAAACATGCGAGATCTTTCACGTTCCCAACAGTATTCTTGGAAGTCAGTCACATTTTCCAGTCAATTACTTCCTATAGACACCACATGTGTTAGGAGGTTACCTCACTAATAGCAAATCCACTCTAGCTTCACGCTGGACCTCTTCGCTTGTCTCCGGGTCACCCGGTCGACGGGGCCGGGACAGAAACACTCTCTGATACCATATCTGTCTCCCTTCCCGGCACAAGGGACACCCGCTGACTCATAAGGTAAGGTGGCCAGTTGTGTTTGCTGCGCTGCGTTTGACGTGTGAACATAGAGGTACTAACTCCCTTCTGTTAGATTCTTCAGACTTACAGCCCACCTGCATTGTACGAGAATCCCGGACTGAGGGAAGCGGTCCAACTTTCCCTGCCCGCATCGTTCTTTGTGATGGTCGTATGAGAAAGAGGGACAGGGCAACCCCTACACATGTTTATCTCCATCCCCGGCCTCGAATACCGCAAGAGGATAGTAGAGGCAGTAGCTCAGGGGTGAGAAGGAAACAGATAAAATCGATGTTGCGGCGAGAGAAGGACAGGAAGGAAGACATGTGATCGTACGGAGTCGATTCTTGCGTCGATCAGGTGCATCAGAGAATCCCTCCTTCTACTGTGTGTCTTTACTTTGTGTTTACTTTGGCGGGTCTCGCGGCAGCGGTGGCAACAGAGTTTTCCTAACTTAGGCGGCCAGGCGTTGTCTGGAATAGTACTAACGTACTGGCAGTTCCTAGTGCCCTTCAGGAAGTAACCGGCTGTATAACGAAAGACGGACGCGGGCAAGCATTCCTGTATAGAAAAGAAAAAGTACTACTTCCGGGCCTCAGCGTGAGCATCTCCCTCGTTGCGCCGCTGCCCCGGAACACGCTTCAAAGACAGTCACGGCCGAAGTTCCAGTCGGAGTGTGGTAGTGTTCGTCCTTCCGAGCTTCCACGAGGAAGAAGGAGCCTAGCTCTCTTGAGGAACTGGCGGATGTCCGTGGAGTCACTCTGTTTTCTTGTGCCAGAAAGCTCTTGCCTCTTTTCTTCTGTCTACGTAATATACGCTCTCAACCCCCCTCACCCTACCATATCTGCGTTCATATTTTTGTCGCAGTAGCCGTGAAGGAAGTGGCGTCCAACAACGATACATTCCCGCGAAGAAGGTAGTATAGACAGCGAGCCAGGCACCTACTCTGAGTTATGAAGGGTCTTGCGTTGTAGTCGACCCAATGCTTCAATCGCTACCGCCGCCTGAAAGTTGCAGAGTAGGGTGCCTGAGACACGATGATTGGTCCCTCTCTGTGGGACATACAAATGCAGTCTAGAGACGTAAACGAGTCACTCCGGTCGGCTACTGTTCAAGTGAGCAGATGAGAGCACTGTTGAGCCAGCTAGGTGTGGGTGTCTCTCAAGCAAAAAGAATCGTATAGTTTTATCGGCTAGCATATCTTGCCAAACCGAAGTAAGCTGCGTGGAGTCGCAGCTGTAGGAGGGTCCACGGTACTCTTCTGGATCAGGGAAACAGACGCGACTGCGATATTCGATACTCACTAGCCTAGATGCTCCTTTCTAATTCGTTATACCGAGCTGACACCCCAAGGGATTCTTGGAATTCATCCACCCGACACTCCTACACTCCAAGAAGACGCCCATCGGGAGGTGTCCGCAGACACGGATATGATCGCCGTATGGTTCCTCCACATGTCGCTCTCACCACGAATAGAAGCCATCCAATACCTCTCTCCAAATCCTACCCGTGTCCATAGCAAAGTACAGCTGGAATGGAAGGACGGAGAGGAAACCCTCGTTTCCCTCGAATGGTTAGTTTTTCCCCTTCTACTTAAATTTAGTGGTACTAAACCGGAAGATGTAGACTCCTCTCCCGTCTGACGAGCTGTATGTACATGCGCTCCCTTCAACTACGAAGGAACAGCAAGGTAGGCCTAGCGAACACTTCCAGTACGTCAGAGTACTTCAAAATCGACGTGATGCTTCCTGCTATTCAACAATCTCGATTGCAATCTTCTCTTTAAACACGGAGGTGTCATACAAGGGTGTACGGTGTATCTATTCACTGCTGGGAGCGCCAAGTGAACGCAGCGCGCGTCTGGCGACCCTCCAGCTGTTTGTCTTCACTTGATCTCCCGTAGTCGTTTCCGTAAAGGTGGCCTTTTTCTGCGTCTCTCTCGCTTGAGGGACTTTCTTCTTTCCATTCCCTTGGCTTTTCTGCTTTCTTTCACTCCAAATCGCGACAATGTCGCGTTCAAGATGGACCGGCTTGCAATTCTTCACCTGCTTTGTCTCTCCGCGCTCACCAGGACAGCGGCAGCTAATACATCCTTTCAAGCTCGCTCTCGTCGTCTAGTTTCAACTGTTGTTGCATTTGCTTCACCTTTGTGTGTTTTTCTTGTCAATCCGGGTTCATTTTAATCTTGCGTCTCCTTGTCCCGTTCGAATTCTGCTCAGGTGTACGTACATCCGGCTGGTGCTGTTGTACATGCTCTGTCTTTCTTTGTCTCGATTGCTGTACTTTTGAAGCAGGTAGTCGCATGTTCGCTGTCAGGTACTCGGTTACTTTCCCCACTTCATCTTCCCGTCCCTTCAACATGAAAACTCAAGGTATAACGGTATAGCATCACGACGGAGTCCACCCTGAAAGGGCTATCTCGAGCGTCCAGCCAGCTGAGCTCAATCATAGGAGGATGATACGGAAGTCGTCCTTCTCCATGTCGCTGCATGTGTATAACTTTCGAATGTCTTCTTTCACTCATTGCATTCTTTGTAGTCCCATGTCAATCTCAGATAGCTT
This sequence comes from Cystoisospora suis, assembly GCF_002600585.1. NCBI lineage: Eukaryota > Apicomplexa > Conoidasida > Eucoccidiorida > Sarcocystidae > Cystoisospora > Cystoisospora suis. Next base: position 7,096 of record NW_027154072.1, read on the forward strand.
GTTAGGTGTAGCAAGTCCTTCTTGTTTTTCTAGCTTGATATCATCTTCTTCAGAGGGTTCTTGAAGAGAACCACCTGGCTACCTGTCAACCAATCGATGATGAGACCAAAGATTCTTTTATCTTCTCACCATTCTGACGTGTGTCTTTCTTTCTTTCTTCTTTCGAGCTGAGAGAGGTTCCTCACTTCATCTTAGCAGTCTTCCCCGTCATGTGGGGCCGTATCTTCTTCTCCTCCGGTACTACGCCTTCAGAGGAGAAAAGAGAAGAACGAGCAGCCGCTCCTTCTCTTTCCCCCTTGAACCATCCGCCGACAGGTCCCATTTCAGATTCCTTATCTGGGTCGAATGTTCCGCTGTCTGTTTCCTCTTCACCTACGAGTTCTCCATCGTTTGTGACACCTTCATCTCCTCCCCAGCCCCTTCCTTCTCCAGCTTCTTCACGTGTATTAACTTATCATGATATCTTGCAAGCTCAGGGACGTTCAGCTGATCCTTCTACCTCTTCAAAGACAGTCCCGGTACCTTCTTCAAATCGGGTTAGGAGAGTTCCTTCTCTCCTCGGACCACACCAACAGCGCCAAGCATCTCCATCGTCTCCTTCATCACGTCCTCTATCATCTAGGGGAGACTCCTTCCTGGGTCCGACTCCTCTCTCTAGTCCAACATCTGGCCATGTCGACGCTACACCGCGTGAGAATTCTTCCTCCTCTTCTGCGTCTTTACTTTCCCCTCGATGTCATGACGAAGATGTCTATGGGAGCAAACAACGTCCCGCCGATTCTTCATCTTCGAGTACCCTCCCCCCTCTCAAACCTTCACACGACTCATCCATCTCATTAACTCCCGCCGGTTCTTCTTCTTCTTTGCCTTCTCTTCCTCTTCGCTATCTTCAACATCGGTTTGTCTATACATGTCCTGAGTGGGAATCTCTCTCTGGGTCTTCTCTCTTCTCCAGTCCTACTTCATCGGCGGGAGACACACCACGGACACCCGGTGAGCCCCTGTCCTGTCTACCTGATCCAGACGGAGGTCATAGAGGTACTCCTTATGCTTTTCAGACGAATTCCTTTCGATCCTTCCGACAAAAGAACTCTCAGGACACGAATGTTCAAGCATCCCTACATATCTCGTCCCCTTCTTCATCTCCCAACTCTCACCTCCTTCTCCACTTACCTCTACGCCGACCAGGCGCATGTGTTCTAATTGATCAGACTATTGAAGACGTACATCCACAGCCCTCAGCAGCTCGACTTCTCAACTCTTCTCTTGAGGAAGAACACAGTCTCGGTAAGGAAGTCTCTCTCTCTCCTCTTCCTTCGTCTACTGTGCTAATCACTATAAGAAAATCTTCGCTAAGAAAAGGAAGGATTTCGAGCGATGAAGATGAGAGAGAAGACGACGCAGACTCCGTTCCCAGGGAATCTGACGATGGAGATGATGGAGATGAAGAGAAGAAGCTCCCAGCTGCTTCTGTCTCGTCTCTTTTCTCCTCTCCTGAACCGCACTCTACCGACAATACCGCGACAAATCCTTTAGGTGGAGAAGATTTTAACACAGTCTTAAATGTCCAGACATGTCAGCTTGCTAGACATGATTCAACTGGTCTCGGTCATACAGAAGAAGATGGAGGAGGAGGAGGAAGTCTCTTTGAAAGAAGAAGACAGTCTTCTCTTTGTTCTTCAACTTCATCATCTTCTTTGTCTCCTTCTTCTTCTTCTTCTAAAGCAAGAGATCTTTCTCAGGGATGTGCTTTACATGTTTCACGATGTAAGGTTGTAGATGGCAAGATTATCAAAGAAAAGAAGAGGAGTGCGAGTAAACAGAAGACTCGACATGGGGGGTATGAGACCTTCCCCCCCTCTTTATCATGTTGTCTTAGCCCTGATATCATTTCTGGGGTACCAAAGACCTTCTCGCCTTATATTCGGGAACTACGTGCATCTAGCTGTGGTATATCGATCATTTCTCCTGACTTTTACTTTCTCGTTCATAGGAGAAGGAGGGAGAAGGACACGAGGGAGGACGAGAGCCACAAAGATAGACCGTGTGACGGGAGTCAAGATGGCTCTGTGAGAAGAAGAAGAGATAGAGATGGCATTAAAGGCTTAGAAAGAGAAGATGAAGCAGGTCCAAGTACACATGAAAGGAGCAACCGAGAGATTTCTCCTTTACATGAAGGAGAAGAAGAGATTTCTGATCAGAAGAGAGGTAGCAGACGAGGCAGTGATCTTCTCGCTCATGGGGGACGTCTTCAGGGAGAAGCAACAAGGCGAAAAGAAGAAGAAGAGAAAGATAGACATGTCTACCAGGAGAGTCATGGTCGTGAGAGAATGATGACGATTCCTAGTGGAAAACATGAAAGAACAGGGGGAGATGAAAGGAGAGAAGGCGGAGTCTTAGAGACACACTCGCTCATCCTAAGAAAAGAGATAAGACCAGGTTTCTTCTCTTATCTTCCTGTCCTTGAATTCTTAGATCTTCGCTGGAATAACCTGAGCTCCCTACCTCTCTCGATTGCCCATCTAACTTCCCTTCATACACTGCTTCTAGATGGCAATGCTCTCACGTCTCTCCCTGTTGTTCTTCTTTTCCTCCCTCACCTTAAGATCTTAAGTGTCAGTTCAAATTTCTTAACGGCTTTTCCTTCACTTTTCTCCTGCAATAAGATAGACGGGGAAAAAGCGAGAGAGCGCGGCATCTCAGATTCGTCGCCACTGCACCACTCGTGTCCTTCACCTTTCTTACCAGGTGCCGGGCCCGGGGGGGAGAAGAAGGAGGGTCTTAGTCAAGGGGGGGGAGGAGAACAAGGAGAAGGAGAGAGAGAGGAGAATAAGAGGAGTGTAGGTCTGAATGCTATGAGTGCTCATCGAGGAGCATTAGATGGCGGTCCCAGTGGAGGTCCTAGTATGAATCGAGGTAGGCGATGTATACGTCTTAATTCGGTGGATGTAGGGGGGATGAAAAGTAACAAGAGTGATCTTCTTCTCCAAGAGAGAGAGAAGAGGAACAGACGAGGTTTCTCTCCTGATGTAGATGACGATGAAGAAACAAGGAGAGAAAAGAAAGTCATCATGGATTGTTTAAGATCTCTTAGTGAGACGTCTTTGACCTCCTCCTCGTCGTCTTCTTGTTCTCCTCTAGAAATCTTACATCTCGAAGCGAATGCATTAGGAGATGTTTCTTTCCTTTCTTCGCCTTTCTTCTCTCATTTGCGTGAGGTGCATATACACTGTAATAACTTCACACTTATACCTCTTCGCCTCTATCAACAAGGACACCCACAGAACCCCCTGACTGAGCTTTCTCTTGACTGGTTAAGATATACATCACCTCCACTTCCTCGGCTTATACGAGGAAGTCAACTTCGGAGATTTCTCTCACGCCTTCAAGCTATAGAAACTTGGCTGCATGCACATGCAAGAGACCTCAAGAAAAAAATCGAAGACGTCCTTCTACACGACGTTTCACGTGGTGAAGATGCCCGTTCATCGTTGAAGAAGGGAGATCTCTCTTCTTCTAGTTCTTATAGTATCCATCAATCTAGAAATACAAATCTTCCCTCGGCGGGGATTGTGTCAGATATAACATCAAGAGGAAGGTATGAAGAAGGAGAGAGACAAGGAGGAGAAAAAGACGAAGAGCAACGCGGAAGAACTTGTGGATGTGAGATGAACCATCACCTTCCTTTCTCTTTCTTTTCATATGAGGAAGAATTGTTACTTACCGGTGGAGGGGGAGGATGTCATTCTTCATTGTCTTCTCTTTGTTCTTCATCCTCTTCTTTTGTCGATTCATCAGCATCGATTCCTCCTGCCTCACCCCCCCCTCTCGCACCTCAGTCTGTAGCAGCCTTAGCTCCTTGGGTAGGTGAATGTTCCTCATCCCGTCAAGATCACCTTTCTGGGTTGAATGAAGAGACTTCGCATCATGTCCACCATCCTGTATCTCCTTCGTTTTCTTCTGATTTCTCTTCCTCTTCTTCTTCCTTATCAAAGGCATGTTCCTGTTGTATTTCTTTTCTTGAATTCGTGTACTTCTTTTCCACGGATGAAGATGCTTGGGTCTGTCCTCCTGTGTCTTCTGAATCTTATCCGCGACTTCTCTCTGTCGCTCCTTCCTCTTCTTCTTCTTCTACGTGTGAGCACGACAAGATCTTCTTCTCTCTATGTATCCAAGAGATACGGCTAGCTGTATGTCGGTGTATATGTAGCGATATATCATTAGCTAGCGATTCAAGAGGAAGAACAAGATTGCATGTGGCAGCCTTAGAGGGACATGAAGGTGTAGCAAGAGCTTTAACTCGTGGAGGCAAGTCAAGTCTCTATTTCCTTGATGCGGATGGCTGGTCGCCTTTCTTTTTATCTATCAAAGAAAAGCAATTCAATCTTGCTGTCTTTCTCACTGAAGAAGTGACCTTCTCGCTGAGACAACGACGCCAGGAGATTGAAGAAGATCTCAAGAGAAGAAAGAAGAAGAAAAAACAGCAGATGATTCCCCTCCTACTGAGAGAGGATGAGGAGATAGACGAAGCTGCAGGACACGAGGAAAAGATACGGAGAGATAAGAAGAGAGAACTCATGAAGCACTTCTTGTCTATTGACGATGAAGAGCCCACGCATCAGGGGAGAGGAGGCAATAGGGACGACCTGACAGATCAGAATAAGGGGAGCGAAGAAGAGAGAGAAAAGCCGCTGCTGAAGAGTCTTAGGAAGGAACAGATCACATCCGCTTCCCATGTGAGAGATGCTATGTTGACGGGGAGAAAGACAGGGGGAAAAGAGAAAGAAGAAGCGCTTCCAGAGAGACAAGCTACTACGATAGAGGAGATACAACAAGACAGTCTCCATGAAGAGAAGAAGAAGGGGGCGAAGAATAGGAAGAAGACATGCTGTTCTTCTTTCTCTTTTCATCAAGGTGAAGATCCCTATGACGATGCGAAGGATGAAGGATGTGTGATGTTCCTAAACAAGAATGGGGGAGGCCTTCAAAAAGGGTATCTTGATACATCTCTCATTCATTCTTCTGTTATTTTACCTCCCCGTTGTTCTTCTTCTTCCTCTTCGTTTTTCTCTATGGAATCTTTTTGTCCTTCTTCTTCTTTTTCATTTCTCCCATCTCAACTAGCTCTACTAGACACCTATCGTCTTTTGAACGGAGGGGCAGGGATCTATGGAACTCCGCTTCATGTAGCAACAGTCAACTTTGACTTTCCTCTCTGTTCTTTCCTCTTGCATGCGGGCTGTGATATCACAGCCGTTGATGCGGACGGCAATTCTCCTCTTCATGTTCTCTTCTCTGTCTTTGATCGAGGAGGAGGTGGGGGACCAGGAGATCTCTCGGATACTCTGAACAGCTCTTCGTCATCTTCGTCGCCTAGACGGTCGTCGTCTTTCTTATCCAAGCCATATCCAAGGAACACTAAGCTCAGACCCGCATGCTCTTCACGCTCCCTTCTACTAGGGGACCATCACTATTCTCATACACCACTGATCTATACACGAGACTCGTCTCTTCTTCTCCACTGTGCGAAGAAGATGAATGAATGCGAGGCGAAGACGGGACAGCTGACTCCTTTGTGTGGGTGCCGAAGTAAGGATTACTTCTCCTTCTTTTCTTTCTCATCTATTGGGTATGCTTCACATGCTTTTCCGACATCCCCCTTCTATGGCCAAGATAAACATGTCTTTCTGTCTCTTTCACGGAACGCTGGAAGTAACGGAGGAAGAGGGGGAGAAACTGCAGTCGGGTATTCTTATGGACACTCATTCTCATCGAAGAAAAGAAGACAGTTCCTTAGATCCTTGAGCCGTTATAGTCGTCTTCGGCTTCATTTCCAAAGATTGCTAGGAACATCGATACTCCCAGCAGCGATTGAGGTCGGGTTACTTCTCATACATCATCCTCGAATCGATGCGATTTCACATCCAAGTCGTGTAGCTATCTCTCTCCCAGCCTCTGCTTCTTCTTCTGCTCTTTCTCCAGATGGGGAGATGAACTCGAAGTGTTCTCCACAAGAGCAAGAAGAAGCCTCTCAACCTTCACACCTCAACAACCCACCTCCTTCTACACTTGGTCAAGAAGGACTAGATACTCAAGGACATCTATGTCCTTCTCGTTTTTACCCCTCTACCACTCCACCTCGACCTCTGTCACCGAATGACAAGAAAGTAGCTTCCCTCTCCGATCAAGGCAAAGCTATTGCTCCCCCTACGTCGTCTTCTCAGAGAGCTTCAGATGCCTTCTCTATGCATCATCCTCCTCCTCATTCTTCTTATTCTCTTGTATCACCGCCTGTCATTCGCATGTGTCTGCGTGTAAATCAGCTCAATAACGATCTATGGGGTCCTATACATCTAGCCGCCCGACGGGGGCAACAGCAAGGCCTGTGGTTTGTCAGAGAGCTTCTTGAAGTGACTCATCCGAAGTGTAAGAAAGGAACCTGTGTGCATGCAGAGAGTGTTGATTTCATAGCAGCTCCATCTGTCTTTACTCGAGCGGCCCTGTGTCTACGGGAACATATACGTGGATCGAAGACGAAGAAGACGACTAGTGAGTTTGAAGGAATGCCTTCTCTAATGGAGAAGTTCCTTGGTATGACTCCCACGCAGAGTGATGGCGAAGTGTATTCTTCTTCCACGAGGAATCAAGGGGGGTGGATGAGAAAGAAGGGAGGAGGAGAAGACGAAAGAAGGGGGGGAGAACAAGAAGAAGGAGACAGGAGAGAAAGGGGCGAGAGTAGAAGAGGGTGTAGAGGTAGAGATAGGAATCTTCTTCCTCTAGGAGAGAAGAAGGGAGGAGAACAACAAGAGAGGAATGAAAGTGAAGATGGGAGAATAGAGAGAAGAAGACGAGGACAGTCAGAAGATAGTAGAGGGGGAAGTCCACAGATGATCAGTCATTATCCTCGAGAGGGAGAGAATTCAGTGAGAAGAAGACATGAAATAGATTACCATGTTGTCGGACTGAATTCTCTACTTCCTTCAGGGGGAAAAGAAAACCGGGTCGTGAAAAGTGAAACTTCTTCGACAGCTATCAATCAGGAGGGAGGCGACTCTTCTAGTACGACTGCAAGGAAGGAGAGGAAAGAAGAAGAAAAGAGATTTCGAGGAATAGCTGAGAGTCCGTCACCAGGTGTCTCAAGAAAGCGATCTGTGAGTGCTGATGCTATCTCTTCTTCCCCTCTCTCCGCCTCAACCAGTCCACCTCCCGCAGGTGTATCTACACCCTGTGATAAGGAGAAGGATAGAATGATTGCCGATTCAAAGAAAGATCCAGCTTCTTCTTCTTCTGGAGTTCGGAAGGAGAACAGTGGAGGAGAGAGACAGGGAAATGAAGCGAATCCGTTTCTCTCAGCTTCATCTCGACAACAGAAGAAATTGCCTGGAGAGAAAACGAAAGGACTAAAAGGAAGTTTGGCAGAGGAGATCCCTCAAAAGATTCTCAAAGATATTTCAGGGGACAGTTCTTGTGACCAGTGTGGTGTAGCACATCAAACTACCTCTTCTTCGGGTGTACGTACAGCAGCATCTGGTATGAAAGATGTAGAAAGAGGAGGAGGAAGAAGAGATGGCAATGAGCGTTCATCGTCTTGCGGTCTTGGTTCTACGGAGGCGAGCGTGTTACATGATAAAGCTCTCATCTCTATTGTACGTGGTCACCGCTCTTGTAATGAAAGAGGAGGGGGAGAACAAGAGACTGATGGACCTTTGTATGAAATAGAGGGGGAAGGGAGCATCGTCGGTCCTAAGCTTCGAAATGAAGTTCTTCATTTTCAAAGACATTCAGCAGCATCATCTGCAGCTGAAGCCCTTCAAATGGCTGTTTTTGCCATCTTCTTAGGACCGCATGCAGCTGCCTTGGATTTCTTTCCTCTCTCACCAACTCTTCTTCCTCCTGGATTTCTATGTCTTCTAGGGGGGGGAGAAGGAAGAGAGGGCGGTCATAACGCTAGTTGTGCTGTTGATGTTCTACAGCATTCTTTGCATACAAGGGTATGCCCGTTTACTTTCGATCTCAACCTAAGAGGAGGATCACATTTATGGACGCCTCTTCACCTCGCAGGTCAGCTCTTCGCTTTGGATCACCATTCACTTCTTCACCCACTTCTCTCTCGCCTGCTTCTTTCTCTCTCGTTGTGCGAAACAGAACAGCTTTGCAACACCCTGTCCCTTCTTAGAGAATGTTACTTTCTGTAGGTGTTGAGAGGGGAAGGGGTAGAAACGAGATAGCCATTCACTCTCTCCCTCTGTAAGTAGAGATTTCTGTCCCAAAAATTACTTCATGGGAAAGGGAAGGGCGGGATCAGATTCCTATCATCACTCGTGACGATACTGCCACGCTGGCCATGTCTCCATCGAAGTAAGGGCGTATCTGTCTACTTGTCTCTAATCTATCTATCTATCTAACTAGGCATCTGGGGAAGACTGAAAGAGTTGGTGTGTAGCTGTAGCGTCCCTCTGTTCATACCCCATCTCTTTCATTCTTCTATGGGTTCATCGAAGGGTGGAACCATAACTCCTGATGTCCTTCTTTTTCTTTGCTTTTTCTCTCCTTCTTTAGCTCACTCAGGATCGTTCAAGCTCGTGCAGCAGCTCTTAGACGGGGGAGCACATGCCGGCATTGTGAATCGTCTAGGGAAAAATAGCCGGGCTGTAGCTCGAGGCTCTCATCAGCAGGCTATTGAGCGTTTCATTCAGCAACAGGAACAACTTGATGCTTGGAGAATCACTCATCGAACTGCCAAGTGTACGTACAGCTCAGCGTCCGGAAACACTTCTCCGTTAGCTCTTCAACTGCGAGATGCATTTATACGTCTACGCGTAAATGTATGCATGCTGTTGGAAAGCACACAACAGTAGGGTCTCCCTTTTCGTGTGGAGTCGATTCTTGCGTCGTATTCGGATGGATACGGGTTCAACAGTAGCTTTGTTTATTTATGTAATTTGTCCGGATCGGCTCAGATACCTAGCCATATGCTTAGAGTCTCATCCCTGTGTCTGTCCACATCGCCTGAGGGGGCCGGACAGTTAGACGCAAATGGTCCCTCGTCTGCACACAGGACAGCGCGTACATGTTTGTTCCTAGAGCATATACAACATGCGTCTCTCTCTTCAGGTATCTATCTATCTATCGCTGAGTTCGAATGTAGATATATTTATGTCGGTTTGTAAGGCATGTAGATATGTAGAGAGATCCCCTGTGCTGGTCGGGTCTCCTTCGACCTGCGTGACTTTGTCTCAGCATCCCTCAACTTGGCGACCACCTTGGCTAGGGGTAGTCGAGGTCTCATAGCATCACCGGAGGGAGCTAGCTATTTCTAGACACACGTGTCTACTTACATTCTCGACATGCGAAGACTTCCAAGTCAGTCCTAAGGATCTCCTCACTCTTCTGCTTCTTCCTGTCTTTTTTACATCTACATCATTAGCCTCCTCTCTTTTTGATTGACTGCATGAACTTTCCTCCAATGACCTTAACTCCGGGGATGAGTATGAAAACTAGAAATGACTTCGATTTTAGCTAGCTAACTAACTAGCCATCCCGCTCACTGAGTAAGTGCGGTTGTCTGCTCATGCGTCCGGACAACTAGCTTTTCTACCATCTCTTGTGGGGTGTTCCTTGTCTCTTTTTCACTCTCATGTCTACCTATCCACTCCCCCCAGCCTGCTTCGTTAAGCGATTCGGAAGGCGTCCTCGTTTTTCTCTTCATCACCATCGTCATAAAAGGAAAGGAGAGACAGGGGAGAAGAAGAAGAACCATGGCTGTGATGAGGAGAGTTCAAGATTTAGAAATCTTGCTTTCAGTGATGGACATTGCCTTTCGTCATCTCTAGGTGGCGAGAGAAAGAAGGAAGGGGGAGGCGAAGAAGGAGAATCGAAGGAAGTCTCTGATATGAATGAGAGATATTATGAGACATCGTCAAATAGAAAGATAGAAAGTCGCAATAAGAGTCAGCAGGAATCTTTCAGAAATTTCCTTTCTTCTTCAGGTGGAGGGAAGGCGAGAAGAAGTTCTTTTGTTTCTTCTCCTTTATCTCCGTCTAGCTTTCCCCCTTCAGCTAGCTCATCCTCTTCTGCATCATCGAATAGTCGAATCGATCCACTTCCATCGACATCATCTACGTTGTCTTCAGATGAACTTCGACCTTCTCCCAACATCGGTTCCTCTTCCTCTTCTTCTGTCTCCACCATTCCTCGCCCAGCCCACGACGGTCTCCTCTCCTCCATCCTTCAAGGAAGGGATACAGTCCAAGAGAAAGAAGAAGAAAAGAAGAAGAAGAATAGAAAGACAAGCTTGGCGCTATCACCAACGATCTCGACATACGACAACGACAGTCCAATAAGAGGAGAGTTAATGAATGAAGGAGAGCTCTTTAACGATTACACGTCGCTTACAACTTCAAGTGATCCTTCATCATCCGCTCCCTCTACAGAGAAGCTAAGAAAACAGAAGGGCTCCTCACAGACACAGGAAGAAGAAGAAGAAGGCCTAGAAAGGATAGAGAAGATGAAGGAGGGAAGGAACGCGTCAGGGTGGCATGAAGAAGAAAAGAAGAAAGTAGAAGAAGAAGAAGATACGGTAACGAGAACAAGTGCATCTGATAAGACATCTGTCTTCTGGCAGCGATTGTATTCCATGCCTCTTCATCTCGTATCGAGTATAGTCGAAGACGTTACTAGATCTCTCTCTCTTGAAGGAGATGAAGACTTACAACTCCCTCCGGGAGACGCTCGACAAGGTGAAGAGAGGGACCAAGAGAAGACGCGAGAAGCTGAGGAGAACAACACGAAGGAGAACAAGGTGGAACGGGGGGAGAACAAGAGAGATGGTAAGGCAGAGTCTTCTCAGCTCGGTGATCAAGAAGATCAAGATGCTGTCTCCGGGAATGGTAGGAGAAAAGACGAAGAAGACGTGAGGAGGAGTTTACCTGGAAGAGAAAGAAAAGAGGAAACTAAGGACAGATATGAGAGAAAAGAAAAAGAAGAACAAGAAGATAAGAATATCTTCTCGAAAGTCAAGCAACGTCGTCACTCGGAGGGAAAAAGAGACTTTGAGATTTCACCCCCGGGAGAAGAAGAAGAAGACTCAGGAACAACGACAGACGAAGAAGAAGAAGGAGAGGAAGAAGAAGAAGACCAACAGGGGCATGGGAGTTCTTTTCATACAGCTCACCCACAAGAATCGTAAGTCGACGTGCTTCATCTTCCATAGAATGAGACTGAAAGCGGACACCTACGTGCTTGCTATCTAAAAGTATCTAGGCAAGTACAAGTCTATCTATGCTTCATCGTACTACATCTAGAAAGAAAGGCGTTATACGTCTTTCTTTCTATCTCAGAGACCGTTCTAGTGGTGTATGTGAAGGAGAAGAATATATACACTAGGTGATCTGCATGTCTTCTCGATGAAAAATAGATCTCGGCGGTAGAGACACTTCACAGATTTCTATCTTCCTTATAGAAAGACTTGACTGACTCAAGCTCATATCATCCACATGTCATTCATGTAGCCATAGCATCATCTGATATCCTTTCGTACCTTTCTCACATGCACGTCCGTCCTATTCTCTTTGATCAGCTCGGCAGTCGTCCTTCTCTTCTCTCTTCTTCTTCTTCTTCACATCGTGAATGTCTTCATAACTTGCGTCCCGGTGTCTGTACAGCTTATCATGTCCCCTCTTTGGATCAGAACGACAGAAACTCGGGGCTTTCACAGGGAGTTCGATTGACCTAGGACTTCATGCTGCTTTCAATACAGCTCGATTTCTTTCTTCTTCTCCCTTTTCCTCTTCCTCTTCTTCTCCCCCTCTTCTTCCTCCTTGCCCTTCTATCTACTCTTCTCTCCTGCCGGAACATCGAGAAGCAGACCCGAATCACACGCCTGCCTCATCTCCTGATTCTTTAGCACTCCTCTCTTCTTCTTCTTCACCACGATCGTCTTCTTGTGTCTTTCCTTTTCTTTCTTCTCCTTCTCCTCTCTCAACACTTGCGATTGATGCGCTCCAAGCATCAGCCCTTGAAGGACCTCCTTGTCGTTTGATCTCTCTTCTATCCCATGAGGGAGTGACTGCCTCTCTAGCAGCTTTTCACCCGCTACGTATTCTATCTCATACCTCATGGCTGCTTCATGATAGAAGCTCTCCTTCGTCGTCTTCTTTTCATTCCTCTCATGCTCTTTCGTACTTCTTCTCGCCAGCAAACCGTTCTTTCCTAGGGTGGTCAGACGACAGAATAAGAAGAGAGGGAAGAGAAGAAGAAAGCGAGAAGGAGAAAGAAGATATGAAGACGATGAGAGACGATCGGGCTGCTGACACCGATGAAGGTGATGTTTGGATTAATAGTGCTGTGACGTGTAGAGAGGAGACGACGAAAAAGAACCGTCGTGATGTATGTACACCTGTCCAAGGTGTAAGATTCTCTTCTTCTTCTCGGAAGATAAGAAGTTTGTCGGAAGATTCATGTGAAGGGGGAGAAAGGGGATCAAGAAGGAGGGAAAGAAGGACTTGCAGTGGGTCTCATAGAAGAAGCTGTTCTTCTTCTTCAACACCGGCCAAGAGGAGAGAGAGAGAAAGACTGCCATGTTGTAGACATACCTCACGTCAGGCATCATTATGTAGAGAGGAAAAATGGCGTGACGGTAAGAAGAGAGATAGGTTATCGCTACTACTTTTACTACTACTTCCTTCCCTAGGAGGCCCTCAGCATGAAAGTGATGGGAGATATTCTTTCTCTCATCGTGTAGAGCTCATGAGAGATATGTTTGAACGAGAGGGAGAAGAAGATCTCCTTGACTTTCCCGATATCTCCTTTCCGTATCGCAGAGAGGACAGTCTTCTGTGTCGCCTAAATGGAGAAGATCTTGAAGATTTAGAGATGATGTTCTATGCTTCGATTCTCCCTCCACCTTACACTTGCCCGCAGGAGACTCACGAGAAGAAAGATGTCAAAGAGGAGAATTTTGTATCTCTCTTAAATACTTCTTCTTCCGCCTCTTCTTCTTCTTTCTCTTCCTTCTCATCCGCATCTTCAAGTGACGGAGAGTTTCTGACCTCTTCCCCGTCTTCTCTTTCTTCTTCTTCTTTTCTTCTATCATCTGATCGTCATCGTCGCCACAGCACATCTTCATCTTCTGTACAGGAAGAAGAAGAACAAGAAGGAAGAGAGAGCGATTCCCAAGCAGAGGAAGAGAACTCCGCCCTTGGTCTGCATAGCCGTAAACCTTCAGAGGGCGCTTTTCTCATCCGATTCTCTTCTCGAGAAAGCCAGGTATTTAGAAGAGATGATCCTGCTGCTGTAGAGACAAGAGGCGTTTCGCTGGAGCCTTGTCATTCTGTAGACGACCAAGAAGATCGGACAAGAGCAGGGAGAAATGCCGGTCTTGAAGGAGGGGGAGACGGTGTGGTTGATAAGAGAGAAGAAGAGGTCTCCAGAGAGAAGCGTGAACAGGGGGAGAAGAAGAAAGGAGAGGAAAGAGAGAATAATGCGAAGGTTCAGGGCCATGACGATAGGAAGAAGGATGAGATAGAAGGAAGAAGAAAAACAGAAGCCCAAGAAGAAGAAGACAGGGCTAATGAAACAAGAGAAGAGAAGAAGATGAAGAGGAAAGGAAGAAGAAAGCCTCCTCACAGTCTAACAAGGAAAGGCTTTCTAAGGAGAGCTGATCAAGGTATCTTCTCAGGGAAGAAGTCGTCTTCTTCTTCTTCACGTCAACAGAAAGAAGGAGAATGTGGAGATACCCCCCCCTCTTCTTCGTGGTTTTTTTCAAGGGAAGAACAAGAAGAAAAGAAGGCTGAACTGGGTCTCCTCCTAGGAGATGTCTCGATGCTTGAAAAGAACATCGGCGATGGTGATGGGAGACAAGGGGGGAGTCTACCGTGGAAGGTGTTTCTTGAGAGATATCAAAGACTCCTAGGCAAAGAGAGCCGAAGTTCGCAAACAACAAGACGGAGAAAAAGATCAAGAGGAAGAAGAGACCTCGAGAAAGATCGAGGGACTTGGCCTCTTCTAATGTGGACTGTAGCCCATGGCAATGAAGAAGCTTCGATGCTGATCCTTGACCGCTTGGATGCTTGTAGGTCAAAATACAAGAGATGAAAGAAAAAGAACGGAATAGACATCTCTTTCTCATCCTTCTTCTCAGCTCCATTTCTTTTCATGAACAATCTCGCTGTCTCTTCTCTTCTTCTCAACATGTGGAGGTGTTTTTCTTCTTCCTTTCTTTGTCCTAAGTTGTCATCATCAGGCACCTCCTCCTTTATGCCTTCTTCCTTCTTCTCATTCTCCGTCCTGTCTATTTATCTCTTTTCATTCTCCGTCTCTCCCAATTTCTTCATTTTCCATTCATTACTCACACAGTGTCTTCAACAGACGCAGACGTGAAGACAGATAGAACCAAAGAAAGAAAGAAAGAGGCGATAGGCATGTCACGTACTAGATGATACAGCATCGAGGCTCCCCTTCCCCGTCGACGCTGAAAGATCGACAACCGAGAGAGAGAGGGAGAGGGAGAGATGCACGATGCACGCGTGACAGAGTAGCGGCTTAAGGGTTCGGACTCTCCGTATTCAGCTGGACTCCTCTCCAAATAGAAACAAAAAGAGGAGAAGAGGACAGCTTAGTACGAGATAGAAGTCTGATAGACCAATTCATCGATATCATCGGAGATCTTGCTCTCATCGGTGGATCTTACTTTGATCGATTACACACGGGCTTTCTTATTCCTACAACTCCTAGTCATGGACTACTTTCTTTCATCTCTCCTTCTCTAATTTCTCCTCTCTATGATTCTCTCGGAAGTCTCCATTCCTCACTGTCTTGTCTCGCTTCTTGTGTATGTTTCTTCTTCTCTAGTTGGCACATGCCTCTCTCTTGCTCTCCCCCCCACTGCCATGGTGGACCGTCTATCTTCTTCTTCGTGTTGCAATTTTGCAGGTGAAAGAAGACGGGCTCTCCTTGCGCGGACTCCTGTGTTTCACGATTCGCTTCTTCTTCTTCTTGTCCGCGGCCTTCCTCGGCAGGTAGGGAAGTCTTCATAGAATCTGGCAGTGTGATACAGAGAGAAAGAAAGGAACGAAAGAAAGAAAGAAAGAAACAAAGAAGTGAAGGCTGAGAAGAGAGTAGAGAGAGAGTGTGTGTGATGTGTGAAACCTTTGCTAAAGAAGGTAGAGTGTTGAAAGCATGAAAAGAAAAAGTACAAGAAGGCTTTTCTTCGACGTCTTTACATAGATATATGTATATGTATCGAGATATACATTCTATATGCGCGTGCATACAGTACATATATATGTATGTATATATCGATGTGTAGGTTCGAGTAAGTGAAGTCTCTAGCTGTGATCTCTATCGGCTATAGAGCTCTATTCCATTCCAAGGTATCTATTAGGGGCAGGACCATCACTAGCTTCTCGTTTATATATCATACATACACCTTTCTTTCTTTCCTTCTTTTCGTTCTCTTTCTTCTTTCTTTTCACTTCTCTGTCCCTTTCTCTTCTTTCCTTTCTTGTGTTCTTTCTTTCAGGATCGTCTTCGTGGACTAGCGTGTCCTTTGCCTTCTATAGGTCGACAGAATCTCCTTCATCTTTTCATGCAGTTGAACGTCAATGGAAAGAACTCATCTTTCTCTCCTTCTTCTTTTCCCTTTCCAAAGAGAGAATATCCTTCGAGAGAAGATAGAGAAGAAGCAGGGACAGATCCAGATTCTATCCCGTTTGATGTAGGGAGACTTCTACTGACACAGAAGAACAGTGAAGGCGTCTTTCCGTTTCTCGCTGCCTGTTTCGAGAAGGACTTTTCTCTTCTTTCTCAGATGCTTTCTTATTGCTGTCGATGTAGGTGTGAAGATACAAGGGAAAGACGAACTAGTGCAAAAGGAGGAGAAGGAGAAGAACAAGAAACGATGGATAGAGAAGGAGAGAAGAAACAACTGACCTTCTCTGAGGTATGATTACATGCACGGCTGAAGGGTCGAGAGAGAGAAGAGGAGAAAAACTTCGCATTAGGGGAGACTCTGACCATGACAAAGAGAATGGCATTCTTCTCTCTCTATCTTTTCACTCCATATGTATATGTCTATACCAGCGCATATAATCTCTCTCCGCATGTATATGTACATATATAGGTATGCACATGTATGTATACATGGATATGTATGTATGAATCTGTATGTATGAGGGAGGGTGTGCGGAAGGCGAGGTTGGAGTATGTAGAGCAGTACACCTACGGATGTATAGGATCTACTTAAGAGAAAGGGAAGCCCCTAGAGAACTAACTGCATGTACTGTTGGTACTATTCTTTCGATTTCTCTATCTTCTTCTACCTCTCCATGCATGCGACCTCTCCACCCTGTGGATGCCCGACGTCTCTTTCTTCTTCTTCTTTCCTATCATCGATAAGATCACACAGTTCAAAGGAAGGTGAACGAAGAAGAAGAACGGATCTGATTTATCGTAGTCTTGGTGTGTATGTCTCTCTCTTACTCTACTTTGTTTTGTTTCTTCTTGCTCATCTATCCATGACTTAGTGAAAGTCCTTCCTATGCCGTTCATCGCCAGTAACGCCAGGAAAATTTCCTGGCTTGGAAAAGAGAGAGGAGGCTCTTCACTCCTTCCTCTCCTCACGTCTCTTTGATCTTCTGTAAAGCTTCGTTACCAGAAGCGTTGATACTTCTTTCCTCGTCGTCTTCTTTCTTGCCATTTTCACTAATTGCAATAAATATGTCCTTCGCCTTGGTTAGGCTATCTCCTACTATCTCAATAGATACATAGGCACATAGATTGATAGATACATACACGGAGAGCCTCCATAGAGAAGTACGGCGAAAAAGCTTTCTTTCTTCCTCTCACTCACATCCCTTCCTCCATTGATAGTGCGAAGGCTTTAGACTCACGCCTAAGTGAAGCTCTCTGTCCTATCATCTTCGAATACTTCTTCTTCTTCTTTCTCAGAGTGTTTCACCTCAAATCTCTCTTTCTGTCTGTCTTTCTTTCCTTCTTTTGATGATCTTCTTTCTTTTCTTTTCTCTTTGTTCTTTTCCTCTTTCTTTCTTTGCTTTCTCTTTTTGCAGATGAGATCTTTACTTTTGTGCGTCATGATGGCTATAGAGACAGGGAGCTATCCCATGCTTCTCTACTTTCTCTATCAACCCTATATATCTGGATGCCCTTGTTATATCGAAGCTTTTCATCCAGCTGGTCTTTGTTTACATCGTTCATCGAAGAAACGCCTTCTTCTCCCCTCTCCTCTTCCTTCTTTATCGGAAGAAGAAAGTACTAGAAGAGAGTCGAACTCTCCTTTCTCTTTCTCTTCCTCGGCTTCTTTTCTTGAAGAATGGATAGAGCCGAGAAACAGCCACGAAGATGACCAAGAGAAGAAAAGGAAGAATTCCGGTGGAGAAGACGCCGTGAAGGAGAAAGAGAAGAAGCGTAAAGGCGAGGGAAGTGAGAATAATGAAGAAGAAGAAGGCCGAGAAGGAATGGAGAGAAAGAAGAGAGAAGGGGGAGAACACGATCATGGGGGTGAGAGAAGAAGATCAGAAGAAGAAGAAGAGAAGGAGGAGGAGGGATTATTAAGAGTTGAACAGGAGAAGAAAGCAAGTATTTTAATCCTCTTACGTCTTCAGACGCTTGTTGTGGCGATCCAACGTCGGGATTTCCGAGCGATTTCTCTCCTCTTTAATTCAGGCTTTCTCTCGCCTTCTCTTCTCTTTACAGCGGGTGTGCTTCTAGAGGAAGACAGGTATGAAAGATATCACACTCGCGCCCTACAGAAGAAGGTAGCTATTCAGATCACCAAGAGGAGGCTCTTAAGACAACGCCAGCAGAACCCTCATCGACCTCTACAAGAAGAACAAGAAGAAGAAAGAAAAGAAGAAGAAGAGATGAGAAACAAGGAAGAGGCGAGGAAGAAGAAGATATCTGAAGGAGAGAAAGCTCTCGGTCGAGAAGGAGAAAAGGAAGAGGACAAGAAAAAGAAAGAGACAGGAGAAAGAGAGATGAAGAACTCAGGCCCCTCTGCCGTCTCTGACGCTCCAGGTGTCTATAGACGGAGATACTGCGTCAATCTTCGGAGAATTCTGACCCTTCAAGCTATGCTAATGAACTTGAGAGATTTACTCCTTAGACGGAAGGGGAGAAAGAATGAAGAAGAAAGAGAAGAAGAAGGAGAAGGAGAAGAAGGAGACGAAGACAGTCGTGGTGAAGAAGACGAGATGAAACACATCCAAAGAAGAGGAGAAGAGGAAGAAGAAGGAGGAAGAACAAGAGATGGAGAAAAGAACACAAAGAGGGAGAAGAGGAATACAGATGAGTCTAGAAAGGCAGGTTGGCTTCATTCCCTCTCTTCGAAGGGGGGGATGAACTCAAGAGAAGAAAAGAACATCTCTTCTTCTATGGTGTGTGACGGGGAACGCCCTCATGAAGAGGCCGACCAAGAGAAAGCCCAAGACCGTCTATTGTCTTCTCCTGTACATGAGTATGAGAGAAAGAGGAAGAAGACGAAAAAGAAGACAAGAGATAGACATCATCTCCTAGTATCATGGCCTGATATGAAGAAACGCGTTCATGAGATTCTCATGACAGTTATTCTCAAAGGAAGGAGAAAGACGCTTTCTTCCTCGAGAAAAAATTCCGATGGTAAGATGAGACAGAAAGAGAGGGAGAGAAGAAGGAGTGACGGGGGGGGGCAGGACAAGGGTCTTTTTTGATGTATTTCCACACGAGATTCTGCTGAATGAATGTGGAGAGTTCTTCTGCATCTTTCTTAGTCTTCTGTCTGTCCTTCGCTTGGTATACATGTGTATAGAAACCTACACGTCATCGGTACCTGGCTCCACCTCTCCCGCTCTCTGTATGTATACCTTCGCACGTATGTAGGTACATACATCACATACGTGCGTACATCTCTCTTCGTCTCTGTTGGGGTGCATAGGCTTAAGAGCCTACTTTTCAGGAACACCCGCAACTACTACCGTCAGAGCATCCCATAACTTTCTAGACAGATGTATGTACGCATATACTTTTCTGAATATGTATGTATGTATGCATATGTGTATATGTATGTATGAGGATGTATAGATGGTTCGATATGACGTGATAGTATAAGTAGGTTTTCTACAACTCTTTTGTGGCCCGAAGGGATGTGATTCTGTTTCTTTCCTCTCTTGTTCTTCTTTTAAGTTGCTTGACGTGTACATACACTCAAATGAAGCAAGCATCCACCTATGGGTTTCCAGGTGTCTCTATCTCTAAGCTACGGTCTTGCCCATAAAAGGCGTCTGATAGAGGTACATGGGTATAGATACACATAGACCTTCCCTCTCTTCATATCATTCCCTCTTTTTGACTTACGAACTTCTCATCCCCGCTTTTCTTCTTCCTTCCTCTTTCTTCTTTCTCTTTGCTTGTGTCAGGTACACCTGCTGAAGAGGATGACGACGTCCTTGTGTCTCTTCTTAGAGCACATCTTCTCTCTGCTCTTGATACTCTTGAAGTTACTCGGGCGTCTCTACACTTCTCAAACAACTCGTCGTCTCCTCTCATGGGAATTGATGAAAAGAAGGAGGCCCCAACTAGCGCAGAAGTTAACAGAGAATCACCTGTTCTTCAACTATCGACTGTGAAGGAAGATGATAGGCAAGGAGAAGAAGAAGAAGAAAGAGAGAAGAGACAGTCTCTTAATCTTCCCTCTCCTCTTCGTGCCTCCTCCATATCAGAGACGAACGAAGATCTTCATTCTTCGTCGCAGGAACCCACTCGAACGGCCTATAGCAGTGAAGAGCCTACGTCAAGTCATCCAGATGCTGATATTAATAATGATAGTAGTAGCACTCATGTAACACGTCAACATCAGCACCCTTCCTTGCATTCTCGCAACTCTTCTTCTTCTTCTCTTGCTTTGATGGGTCCTTGTTCTCCCCCTCCTTTCTTTCCTCTTGTTGCTCTGTCAAGAATGGTAGCTACTTCGATGGCATTTGAAGGAGGAGTTGTGCAAGGAATAGAAGATCTTCCTCCACCCCTCGTCAGTTTCTTTAATACATGCTGGTCATGTGGAAAAAAGTCCGATGTTCTTACAGCATCCTCATCATTGTCTTCTCGTCGTTCTTCTCTCCCTCTTCCTCTCTCTCTTTTCCTATTCTCATCATCTTCTTCTTCCTCTCCTTCTTCAGGTCTTCCTATCTATCCGTCTTCTTTTTCGCATCCTCGTCAATTTGCTGCAGGCACATCCTTCTCTCAGACAGATGGTGCTTGTCCTCCTTCTTCATTCGCACTTGGATCAGAGGGGGGTCCTTCGATTGAAGGTGTCTCGTCTCCTCCAGTTCATCCAAAGAGGAGATATGTTGTGTATTCTTCGGGAGGAGATGCCGATCTTTTCTTCAATGCTCTTGGAAAGAGACATCGTCGGACCTTGTTAAAACAACAGGGGAGGACGACGGTGCCAGAGAGTATACAAAAACACCTCGGGTGTACATACACCGTAGAAGTTGAAGGATGTGATGTTTCGTCAAGAACTTGGGGGGTCTTGTGTCCGAGTGGAGACAGCTTGGCTGTGATTCCTCGGGGAGGATCTTCTCTTGAAAGAAATGTCAACGATTCTCAAGGAGAAGAAAAAGCAACAGCCTCGGGAATTCCATTCAGTTTTGGAGGATTGAAAGGAGAAAATTTTTCTTTCACAGGAGGTTTGAGAATAGCCACCACACCAGGTGTAGGGGGAGGTGTACTACGAGAGGGGACTGCATCAAGTCAGTTCTTTGGCGGAAGAGCCAACTCAGGAAAGGGGCTCGAGACAGGTGAAAGCGGAGCTTTCTGCGAGTAAGTTCTTCTATGGATGTCGATGGAGATCTTTCTCTAGTCGGTCTCTGGTGTGTAATATCTTCTCACATACTGTATATACATGTTCCGTCCCCTATCTATCTATCTATCTATCTTTAATCTCTCTATGTCTCTACGTATGTGTTCATGCCTTCGTGTACTTACCTATTACTTGGCCGATCTCTCTAGGTGTGGTTGAATTCTCTTCATATTCGTTTGTAGAGGAGAGTCGAGAGGGAGTGAAGCATGCAGGGTTCTACGTCATTCTGTCGAGTTGCTCGAATGGTCTTTCTCTGCTTAACACTGTGACCGATGTATGTGGATGGATCGCTTCCCCAAGAAGTCGCTTGCCTCTTCTATGCTCGAATTGCTTTGTGATCACAAAAAATATCTTCTGTCCATTCACGTCTCCACTAGACTCCTACGCACTTACACCTCCAGCGTCGTGCCGAATTGAGGTGTACGTACACTCGAGCCGTCTCTCCTCCTTCTCACATCTCTCACTCATCACCTCAGTTCTGTCTACACCTGGCATCAGCATGTGGGGTGTTGAGATGTTTCTTCTATGCAACTCCTCACTCCTTCCTTCTTTACCCGAATACCTAGAAATCTTCAGTCCTGCTAATTTCTTTGTCTCTAGATCAAGTCATGTGATGATAATGCTATATCGGTTTCTCTCCAATCTTTCTTCCTCTTCCCTCTTTCTTTTGCTGTCTTTTCGCCTCTCTTGTTTTTCCCTTCAGCTGTTGCGGTTTCTTCTTCTGTCCATCGTGTCTTGTAAATCTTCACGAAGACTTTCTTCGACTTCTTCTACTGCAAGAAATTGCAGTTTACCATCGCCCGCAGCCTTTGTTCTTTCTTCTCTCTTCCTCGCGCTCTGATGAGTCTTCTCTCTCTGTTTCTCCTTTTTCTTCCCCTCAATCTGGTGGGAGATGTATGACGGCAATGGAATCGACTCTCGCTCAGGTAACAATTGATTCTCTTTGGACAGTCGCTCGTCCTCTCTTTCTCTTGTACATCCATTGGCATTCTCTGCCTCTCACGTCCTAACTTATGCTTTTTCTGTATTAGAGGGTCACCCTGCTTCTGGTCATTCTTGTGCATAGCTTCACATCCCTATGTATCTAGATGAATCGATAGATACTACGTGTATAGAGAGAGAGGCGATTATGTACATATGAATATATATGTGAAGTTGGTGCATATTTGCATATGTATGTCATAGATAGACAGACATATATGCACTCCTACATACGTATCAACATATATTTATATATACATAGGGTATGGTCTCTGCTAGTGAGACTGATTCCTTCAGACTCAAGCAACACTAGACCTCTCCACGCTTTAATGAAATTGCGTGTTGTCATCCTCCTCTTGATTTGTTCGACGTCAACCCGAAGAGATCCGTAAACACTGCGGCCTCTCGCTTCATTCCTTTCTTCACGGCCATTCATTTGCCATTTTCATCGTCCTATCTCTGTGTAGCGAAGAAAGCTTTGAGCCCCTCTCTCAGGTGTATGTACAGACAGTCTTACTTCGATAGCTGCAGCCCCCGCCATCCAAACAGAATGAATGAATCATTGGCAGTAAATAAAGTGTCTCGATCGAGATCAAACAAAGAAGATCTCTTCTTCTCTTCCTTCTTTCTTTGGTAGACGAAACAGAGGTCGTTGCAGGAGAGGGAATCGGAGAGGAGTAGAAGAAGAGGAGTACTTTACCCGTCTTTCTCTCGTGATTGGATCGAAGATTTCTTTCTGTTGTTTTTCCTTCAGAAGCTGAAAGGCGCAGAGGCAGGACAAGAGGATTTAGAGATTTTGCTAGGATGTCTTGAAGAGAGAAGAAGAAGAAGGACAGGAAGTCATACGAATGAACAGAAAGGAGGTGCTCCACTTGTCGCCAAATGTGTAGGGGATTGTGACGTTGACGTCCATGAGCCTACTCCACCCGATGTACGTACACTCTAAGTTGCTCTTGCTTGTCATTCAACCTCCATCGAGTAGCTTCTCTTTGCCTTCCTACATGTGTCCATAAACCTACACATGAATTCATACATTCCCACATCAATACATACACACAAATATACATATGCACACATACATACATATACATACATACATATACATACATATACATACATACATATACATACGTACATACATACATCAGCTGTGATGGGGTCTCTATGCTCAGCGTACAATGTAAGTGGCTGCTTCAACCCTCACGGTATTTGTTTTTCTGTATATATAGGGTTCTACAGGAGAGGGCCGGCCTTGTACCTCGGAACATAGTCAGTACAGTAGTTCTAAGTATAACTCAGGGTGTACATACACTAGAGACAGCGACGAGGTACACGGGGGAGCAAGGAGGCGTCAGGTGTGTGTATAGGCATGTGGATGCGAATGAGGGTGCAAATCTTTCTTCATATACGGAGAAACCTGTGACGATAACTATATAGACGGCGCCTTACTTGTATTCCTGTGCTGAACTTTTGTCTAGTATTTATCATTCTTCCTTCTTCTTTCCATCTCTATCTTCTTGGCTTTCTCTTCAGAGCCATTCTACGAGTGACGTTGTTTCATCCAGCCCAAGCATTGTCGATCTAACTGTTGTCTTCCCTTCATCCTCAACAAAGACCGCCTTTCCTCCCACGCCTTTAGCAGGTGATCTTTCGCCTTCTTCTTCTCTCCAAGCTCCTCATCCTCGTGAAAAGATAGGTTTCCTTACTGAGTCAACTCATCAGACTCCCGTTATGGAAGGAGACAAGGAAGAAATGGAAGTGATACATGATAAGCGCCAAGTCCCGTCTTCTCCGAATATAAGCCAAAATGACAAAAAGGATAACGGAAATGAAGAAGAGGAGCATAAGATAAGGGAAAGTCAAGAGAAGAGTGGGGTGGCATCCCAAGTGATTTCTCTTTCTCTCCCTCTTCCTTCACAGGCAAAACAAGCGTCAGATCAAGAGAGTATGGTCTTCTCTCCTGCGAGTGCTGCTGGGGTAGTAGGAGGGCAAGAGAATTCTCTCAATGCTTCCTCTTCCACATCTTCATCGGGATCTTCGCCTGTTCCTAATCTAAATGAAGGAGAAGAGCATCGACAGGATCACGTCCATCACGAAGATGATCGTCATGACAAGAGCCATGGTCGGCAGAGTCCTAGTCTACTAGGAGGGGAGAGAACAAGTGGGCGATTCCGCCGTAAAGCCTCCAAAGGGAGAACATCCTCTCATCATGAATCAGAGCAACCTTCTCCTTCTCGCCCTCCACCTCCTCTTCTCCAAATGATCACAAAGGAAGATGGAAGTCATGCTGCTCGGGCATCTGGCGAATCTTCTTCTTCTTCTCCCTTCAAACCTTCTTCAAGACTATGGAGATTAGGTACACCTACAGGAAGCCAGAGTAGTAGTAGTAGTAATAGTAGTAGCAGTGGTGGTGGTGGTAGCAGTAGAAGAACGAAGTTATCTTCTGTTTTCTCCTCATTCTCGGATCATCTCAACACGAATAGCTCCCGTCATCCTCCTCCTCATCATACCCCATCGAGCCATGCTCCGCCCCTCCCTCCTACATCCCATCATTCCCCCTCATCCTCTTTGGTTTCTCCTTCTTCTTGTTCTTCTTCTTCTTCACCTCTTAAGAAGGTGTTTCTTCCCTACCATCACCGGAGCGATGAGGATGAAGCCCTTGCTTTACCTTCCTCTTCGTCTGGGGGAAAGAATTTCAGTCCAACTGCTACTCCTACGGATCGAACTCATCTCTCTGTTTCAGATAATACACCGATGCAAGGTCAACACATGCAAGGGAGGAGCGAAGAAAGCCCTCACGAAAGCAGTCATAGTAGTAGCCGACGTCTCTCAGGGCTTCGTCGGCGCATCTTCACAGGCTTTCTCAAGAAATCCGGTTCTGGGGGGGGGACCTCTCATCGTAGCTCGGATACGACCGTGACAGGCCCAATAAAGAGAGAAGAAAAGACACCAACAAGGATGATGGAAGAGCGTAGAGACTTGCGTGAAGAAGATGGAGATGATAAGAAGAGCATGGATGGGGGATCATCCAGGAATAGACAAGAAGAAGAAGATAGGAGAAAGAAGCCTGAGGGGGGGGTCGACGGAGCTAAACAGGATGACTGTGGGGAGCTGGGAGAAGGAGGGGAAAGAAGAAGAGGTAAAACGGGAGGAGGAGGAGGAGAAGAAGAAGAAGATTGGAGAGATGAAGAGGAAGAAGGAGAATACGCTGGGAGGACGGGAGGTCCTAGGAGCGATCAGAATGTCCCTTCAGCGTCTTGTTCTTCTCGTAGCATGTCTTCTCCCCGTTTATGCAATGATAGCAGCCATCAGAATGAAGAAAAGAAAAGAGAGAGATCTCCTTTCCTACATGTACAAGAAGAACCTGTTCTTTCTCATCTATCTCAACCTTCATCGTTATCTCCCTCTGATACGATTGCACGGCCTCGAGGTTGCTCTTCTCCTATACATACCAGTCGTCACCCCCATCATCCAGATATGTCTTGTGTGAATGATTCTCCTTCTATCATTCTTTCATCCTCTTCGAAAGCTTCATCTCTTCTGTCACTTCCTTTATCAAAAGAGATGTCGTCTGCGTCTCTTCGAAAGAAGAAATCGATTCTTGATCAGCTTCGTCAACAAAAGAAAAGGCAGCAGGCGAAGGAAGCTGCAGAGAAACGCCAGGTAGCTCTTCAACCCTTCTTAGGAAGTCGACGCTCTTCTTCTTCTTCTCTCTTGAGAACGCGTAGACGGAAAACACAGCAAGCAGCGTCATCCTATCTTTCTAGGTATCAACATCGATTACCTGCTTCTACTGCCCCTACTATTCCTATCGACTTTAATCTCTTTAGTGCCCATGCAGATGAACAGACTCTGTCTCCTCGTCTATTGGAATCGATCAAGCAAGCACCGCCCTTAGGAGATCAGGAAAGCGAAGTGAAAAAGACGACGGTGAAAATGCTTTCTCAGCCTTCTTCTCCCATTATGTCAAATAGAGCTTTTTCTTCCACGATCAAAATGACAAAGACCCCCAAGGTCCCTCAGAGACAAGAAGGGGGTGGAGGTCTTATAGTACGGGGAGATGGAGACGGCTTCTACATGCAAAGAAGACTCTCTCCTCCCAGTAATAAAACGATCTATCGATTCTGTCGATCTTGTGCTGCCTTCTATACCTCACCTCTCTTTTCCTAAAGATACGATATATATATATATATACATATTTACGCTAAACACATTCAGATACGGAAGAGCATATGCACAGATAGACGTAGGCGTTGTGCGTCTATGTATGCTTGCTATAGAAAAAGACGTATATGTAGGAATTTCTATAGTGTCCTATATACTTCTTCTTCTTCTCGGCGGAAGTCTTGGTCGATTCTCCTTTGGTTCTTCATCTTCTCGATACTCTTTCTCTTGTCAAGAACAAAACGCAGAGGTGTATGTACACCCCATGAGGTGTATGTACAAGTTAGACTTTCGTCTTTGTCCGATAAATGTGCCTCTTTAGAGCGTGTTTATGAAAAAGTTGACGAGGTGGTAGAATTGTTTTCTTCCGTTTTTCATCTTTTGCCTACATTCTTGGCTGAGGAGCACGTTTCTCGTTTGTCTCGGCCGAACAGGCACCGAGTGTTGTTTCGTATCTTTCAGGTGTAAAAGAAAAGCATGTGTGCTGGCTAGCTTGTCCGTGTACGTACACCTGGAAATGATACGCTTTGTATCATATGATGTGTTTCTTTGAAAGAACATCTAGACGAGAAAAAGATCCTTTGTTGTTCTCTTGTACAGTTCACCCTTGTTTAAGAGAATCGTTTCG
The DNA here is from genome assembly GCF_002600585.1 of Cystoisospora suis. NCBI lineage: Eukaryota > Apicomplexa > Conoidasida > Eucoccidiorida > Sarcocystidae > Cystoisospora > Cystoisospora suis. The sequence continues at coordinate 33,717 of NW_027154072.1, forward strand.
TGTCTTCCTTCTCCTCTGCTAGTCCCACGGAGTAAGAACAGTGTCTTTACCCAGGCACATGCGGGATAAATAGATAGATAAAGATAGATAGATAAATATGAGGATAAGATCTGAGAGAAGTATAGTTCTTCTCAAGATAGCATACAAGCGTCCAAGGAGAACTGTGGCCTCGTAGGAGGGTATTTGTTTTGTATCGTAGCTTTGCAGTTAGCCAGAGCGGAGATGGTGAGGAGGTCGCTCCGTCCCCTGCTATTCTCTCAGATTCCCCTCCCTCTATTCTACACCCGCCACGTCTCTCACTTCCTTCTCAAGCCTTCCCTCTCCCTTCAGAAAGAAAGAAAGAGAGAAAAAGAAAGAAAGAGAGCCAAGTCATCAGAGCAGGTGCACACACGTCCCCAGCCAAGCATCGATGTTCGATTTTGTAGGGCTTGCATACTCCTTGTGTAGATAACGTAGCCGAGTAGCCGGTCAGTATCGGATGGCTTTAAGTAGCTTGTATCACAACAAGGATAGTAAAGCGGAGCTATAGAGAAGCGCAAGTATCGGTATGTGTGGATTCATCTACAAAGCGATGCCGTTAGGATCGATGCCCATCTGTTTTTCTGTGGTCTCATAGCACTCGAGGATCTATAGGGCCTTCAAGTGTTTCTTTTCTTTCTTTTCTTTTTCTTCATGCTTAGATTGAATAGATTGATTCTCCTCACACACTACCCCTGTCTCCTCTGTCTTCTCTTCCTTCTCCGGGTTCTCACTGAATCCCAAGCTCTCTCGACCTTCTTGCTTACTTTCCTACTCTCACCTTCATATACGAATCTATCTATCAATACCTATGTATGTACAAATGTATGTAGCCTATGTTGTCTCCGCGGAGAAGGAGAAAGATCGAAGTGTGATAGACGCATGTCGACAGAAGTCTTGCAAGATCTCTACACTCTCCGTTTCATGTATCGCTGCTGAAGGGGAGAGGACAAGCGGGAAGTCCCTGGAACTATCAGTCGGCGCCAGGCATGCGAAGAGGGAAGGAAAGGAAAGGAGGAGAAGGAAAAAAAGGAAAAGAGAAGAAGAAGATGATAAGAGAAAGAAGATGAAACTGCGGCGAGAAGAAAGCCATTAGGCTGCCTTAGCTTTGCTAGTTAAGATTCTTCATTCTTCCTTCTCTTCGTCTTTTGTCTTCTCCCTTCTCGACAACGAGAGACGTCTTCTCACCTCTTTTCTTACATCCGGTTCCTACGGTGGATGAGTACGTTTAGCGTTCACTAACTAGCTACCTGCACAGCTATTTGCTAATATGTCCATATACATATATCTATATATAGAGATCTCTGGGGCAAATACATCTATATCTCTGTGTAGTTGTGTATGTACAGTGTTCTGTACATATTGGTATGTACATTCAAGGCTGTCTGTCTACGTTATGCCGTCTTCTCTTGTCTCTTTTCGTTGCTATGAATGTAGAAAGAAAAACATCTCATCTCTTTGGGGTTGTTTTGCGCGAGGTCCTTCTTTCCAAAATAACTGAAATACCACAGGCTTAATGTCCTTGGCCCTCTCATACTGAAGAAACCTATCTCTTCGTATCTGCCTACACTACTAGGCAGCACCTTAGAGAGCATGACTAGCTTCCTTCGCTTCTTTCTCAGTTAGCACCTGCTGTAGACTCGGACTCTCTTCATTCTCCTTTCTTGTCTTTTCGCTCTTCACTTTTTGCTTCTTCCTTGGTTCTTCAGAGCTCTCTATCCATCACGAAGAGAAGGTGTTTTCTTTCTTTCTCCCTTTCTT
>NW_027154072.1:35887-36302 GCF_002600585.1 Cystoisospora suis
CTATATACATATAGACACATGTGCATATCTAATACAGATGCATGCATGATATATAGGGATATATGTATACGTATGTATGACGACTAACCTTGAAGAAGCATACACTACTGCGTGAGGGTGTTATATGTATCTACCCCTCTATCGTGGACGTGTACCGCCCTCAAACAGCCTCTGTATATGAAACAGAGCGAAACATATATGGATAGCCCATCTCTACCTATCTATATAGAGAGAGACACGCCACACTTTCTCCTCCTCTTTCCTTGCATCTTTATCTGAGAGGTATATAAGGACATTCCTACTTATCCACTTCTGCTTTCAACTCTCTATAGAGACATCAGCCTCGTGGAGACCTCTCTCTAACATCTTCCAATGTATGAGCTCATCCGCCATCCATGCTTTCCTTCTTCTTCTT
>NW_027154072.1:36498-70334 GCF_002600585.1 Cystoisospora suis
TCTATCAGCATCTCTCTCTTCTTACGAGTGATGGTCCAAAGAAATGTCATCTCCGCCATTATAGCCTCCCTCTGCGAAAACGACGCGACCACCATTATTGCTACTACGCCTTGAAGGATCTCGTCCTCGATTGTTCATCGTTGAAGACGGACTTTCTTCTCCACAAGAAGAAGATGAAGAAGAAGAGTCACTTGCATCTTGTTCAAAACTTTGAGATTTCGATAGAGAGAGGAATCCACCGCTTCCTCCTGGACGGGATCGAGAGCCCCCCCCCCTGTCCCACCTCCCAGACGTGAGCGAGGAGATCTTCCCGTAGAATGATGGATATGTTGAGAAACTTCTTGGATACGCCGAACAGACTGAAGACGTGAGAGAAGTTTCTTCTGAAGATAGGAATCTCCGTCAAGCCACGAGGCTAACGTCTCACACATGAGAGGAGCGCCAACCGAGACTGAAAGAAGGAGACAAGACACAGGCATGCACACTTATAAAGAGAGAAAGAGAGAGAAGAGAAAGAAAAACAGAAACATAGAAGGAAGAGAAGAAAGGAAAGGAAGAAAAGAAAAGAAGAAGAGGTGCTGTCCAAGGTGATGTATATCTCTCTACATGTGTATACATATGTAGATGCATGTGAGAATGCTATGAAAAGGAAGAAGAGTAGGAATGGGGGATACGTAGATCAGGATGGATTGCGGGACCAAGAAGAAGATAAAGAAGAGAAAAGAAGAAGACAAAGGCTAGATGGAGAAGGCATTTCTATAGAAAGACTTCCTTCACCCACCTCAGTCACCAAGTAGAAAACGGTAAGGAGGCAAGGAAGGAAGGAGATGAAAGCATGCTGCGTCTCTGTAAGAAGATATTTCTTCATGAACAGGTATAAAGTGGGGGGGAGAGAGAGAGATCAAGAAGAGCATCTATGAAGAAGAGGAGAAGAAAAAGCACACAGGGGAATGGATTCTCAGGGACTCTCTAACAAAGAGAGAATTCAAGAATGTCTATCGGTAGGAGAGCGCTTTGCATCTCTGCTTTTCTTTGAGACAGTGTCTATTTGTTAATCCCTCAATAGAAAAAGATCTATCTCCACCGCGTGTCTCTTCACAAGTAGAAAGGCCGTAGCCTCTAGAGACATGCATCTCCACTCTAACGATACATAGACATCTATACATGTCTAGGCAGGAGTATCTCTGTATTCATCTACAGATACATAAACATCTATCTTGATATACGTTGGGCTTGTGTTTTAGCATGTAGAGAAAGATCAAAGGAAAGGACAGATGGATTTCTTCCTTTCTTTCTCCTATCATGACTTACCTTCGAAAGCAGATGTATGGCGTCGCAGTTGTGTATATTGAGCGTTGAAGCCTACAGCACGTTGAAGCATCTGAAGGAGGAGAGTCGCTTCTTCTTCTCTCTCAAGATTGAAATGTCTTTCTTCACTTTTGTCAAGGGCTCTTTGTTCCGCGGCTTTCATGTCTTCTTCTCTTCCTTCTTCTCCTCTGTTTTCTTCTTCTTCTCCTTCTTCTTCATTCTTGTCGCTTTCTCTCTTCGGCTGGTCTTCTATGGACGGTGATAGCAATGAGGAACCCAAGCCCCCGTCATCTTCGCGTCTACGACCCATGCATAGACAAATATACAGATACATACAGATACATATATGTATGTATATATATACATACAGATACACAGACACATTCATGTTCAGACATACTCAGACATACATACACTAACATACCTCCTCGTACATACAGATGCGTATTCACACACATACATATTCATACATACAGATACATACTCATACATTCAGATACATATTCATATATGCACATACATATTCATACATACAGATACATATTCATATATGCAAATACATATTCATACATACAGGTACATATCCATACAGATACATATTGATACATCCCAGCCGACGAAATGAGATTTCATTTGGCATCTCCCGAGAGAGGAAAAACCCCCAAGCTACTTCTACTTCGCCCCTCCTTTCTTCTTTTCCTAAACTCCTAGCAACTGGCCTTTATCCTGCGTCCTTGACTATCGACTAGTAGGGAGAGAAGAAGCTTCTCTTTCCTCTCCAAAGACCGAGAAGGATTAATAAGCTTCATACACTCAATAGCAGGCCATCTCGCCTCGCATCTTTTCATGTACACCAGCCACAGTGTATATACGAAGCGATTTGATTCATAGAAGCCTGGAGATGAAAAAGAGCACTCTGAAAGAGAAGAGAAACGCACTCTAAAGAGACGTCTCCTGACCTCTGCGTGGATGGCGAACCTTCGAAGTTTTCACATGAGGGCCGATCTTCTTCCTCCTTTTTAAGACCAAAGAGAGAAGAAGATAAAGAAGAAGAAGAAGAAGAAGGAGGATGAAGAAGAGGAGGAGACGAAGAGGAAGAAGAAGATACGACGTCGCTCGCTGTTGCGAGGCCTTTCCCTTCTTCTTGTGTAGGATGAAGAAGAGCCATAGAAGAGCGAGAATAGGGACGGGAGGATGACTGTAGGGTTGATTTGCGAGGAGATGAAATCGAGAGACTTTTTCTTCTATTGGGAATGCATTCAAGTTGCTTTAGACTTAGAACACGAACACTTCGATTGGATCTCATAGCTCGACAAAGGGATCGAAGCCCCACAACGGTGATAGGATTGCCTGACAAATTGATCGACTGAGAAGGAGACAGCAAAGAGATGTAGAAGGGACAGCTACATGAGATAGGAGACACACCTAGATATCTCGGAGTCATTCATCGGATTGATTGAAAGCCTCAGTGTGAAGCAGGCATATATAGGCATATACATCTATCTACATAAGGGTAGAGAGATAGATCTCTCTTAGCCTATAAGAATACTGTATCTCCGCGGATCTATCTATCTACTCATCTGTCTATCTACCTCTCTATCTACTCATCTAACCACCTATCTATGTGACTACTAATATTCTATCTCTCTACGGATCTATCTAGCTATCTATCTAGCTATCGCTCTATTTATCTATCTATCTATCTATGTATCTCATCAGCCCATCGCTCTATCTTCCCCTTCCTTTCTTGCTTTCTTGCTCCCTTCTTCAGTAGGAGTCCAAGAGACATCTACCTCAATCAAGACATACAAAGGCTTCACTAGAGGAATGTGTTGCAGCCTTCATCGCATTGCATAGGCAAAGCTCGAGAGAAGAAAAGCAGTTCACTATCGTCTCCAGTGAATAAGAAAGACGGAAAGGAAGAAGAAGAAGGCCCTTGTCTTCATGGAGGAGAGAGGTATTTTTGTGCCAGAGATGAATAGTGTATTCGTATACATACATCATATATAGAGTATAGATACATTCTACACATACGCGGGATACATTATATGGATGCAGATATACATATAGGCAGATATATACGGAGATGTATCTGAGATACATATGAATATAGATAGACACGATCTCTCTCTATGTCTTTTGTATAGATGTATAGATGGGCATCTCCCTTGAACTTGCTAATTAAGAGATAACTCGACAGATCAGCAGAGAATGAATTGCTCTGCTCCTCCTAGTAAGAAGAAGAATCTCTTTCTAATCTCCCTTTCTTCTTCTTGTTTCTCTTCCTTTTCTCCCATCTTACTTGAATAGATTCATGGAAAGAGAAAGCTCTTGCAAGGAGATCAAGACCTCCATCGTTAATCTCACAGTCGCTAAAATCGACTTCTTCCATTTCTCCCCAGTCCTTTTGAAGAGCTTCAGCTGCAAATCGACAAACTCTCTCTTCCTCATATCTCTTATTCATCCCCGCTGTCGATACACTTGCCCCCCCGCCTTCTTCCTCTCCGCTATCTAGATCGATGGTCGCTGGGAGGAGACGAGAAGACGCCGATGCTCCACCCCCCGTTGCTCGGCTTATATTCGGAGAGGCGAGGCTCAGGCGATTATTACCTGACCGAGGTGTATAGAAGCTGTTGGGAGAAGAAGAGATAGAGAGAACGCTTCTCTCTTTTGTCTTTCGGTTAGACTGAAGAAAAGTACGTCGTGTGGGGGGGGCTGTCGGGGAGGTGTTAGAAGAAGAAGACGAAGAAGAGTCGCACATCATGCTACTACTGAGAAGGAGACGCCGAAGATGGCGGCATCTTCTTAAGCATTCTAAAAGATGAAGAGTATCGACGGGAGCTTCAGAAAAGAAAGGAAAGGACACGAAAGAAGGAAAAACATTCTCCAGTGTAAGAAGAAGGAAGAGAAGAAGAAAAGAAAGCGAGAGAGTAGAAAGATCTTCCTTTTCTCAACTGGAGAGACCGCGCCTCGGGAAGAGGTGATATTCATGCGATGATCTTCATACTCGATCGTGTTGTATCTTGCCTATCTCAAGATATACACGGCAAACATTTCTGGAGGGATATGGAGATAGATAGATAGGCAGATTAAAGACAGATAGATAGATAGATAGGTGAGGACATGCAAGCGGATAACAAGGTGACGTGGGCCGTCGATGAATAGGCGTTTGTACGATTCTGCATATCTATCCATCTCCATGCATGTGGATCTGTGTACATTTCGAACTCTCCCTGTCCGCGTCATCTATCTTGATGTTTTTGAGGTGCAACACAAAGAGAGACACTTCTGCAGATTCAGAAGATGAAGCAGAAGAGTAGAGAAGAGCTTTACCAACGACAGACTTTCGGTATTCCTTGTATCGTCTACGTAGGCCTAAGGTCCCCAGCCACATGCCTCTCTCAATCTCACTCCATACCAGTAGGTGGACAGGATCGATAAAGGTGTATGTGAGAGTATGGAGGTATGCATATGTGAAGCAGCCGAATGTATAAGAAAAAAGGCCTTTCATTCATATTACAGATCTGCATCGACATACACCATATGTCCATATTTATATATATATATATATATGTCTGCTCCCACCTTTTGTCCGTCAAAATACAGTTGCCCTTTACACTTATACAGTACATATGTATATACATGTATATATACATACATATGCAAATATATATATATATATGTGTTTAGATGTATACACGTACGTAGTACGAAGAGTGTGTATGTACTTTGATATCCGTCATGATGAAGATGCTAGGAAGAAAGTAAAGGCTTTTTTCCTTTATCAACTTACAAAGTCTACATCGATTAAGATCAAGAACGCGAAGATTCTTCATGCATGTGAGGGACACTCCTAACAATTGAGCTGCCGCCGTGCTACTGTGTGTGGGGTCGCCTGAAGCCCCAGTAGAAGGAGAAGAGACAGAGGTTCTTGTAGTAGCGGAAGAAGAGGAAGAAGAAATAGTCGAGGTATCTTCATTCAAGTTATGAGAAGAAGAAGAAGATCGAAGAGGAGCCCGAGCCATGCCTCGCGGAGGGGCTGAACCAAAGGAGTTATCATTGAGATGAAGCTCTTCAATCCACGAGGCTGTCTATAGAAAGAAGAGAAGAAGGAAGAGACCCAGCAGCTCAGAAGAAGAGAGAAAGAAGTGAGTGCTTTTCAAGATCGGAAGAAGATCATTGTAGGGTGAGAAAGAAGGGAAGGTGGAGGTTAGATGAGCGCCTTGATGGAGAAGAACAAGGAATGCAGAGAGAAGAAGAATTCGCATAACTCGTCAAACCTCGATAGAGCCGTGTCTGAACATGCAGTAGACCGATGGATCGAGAGGGCTCTCTCTCTTTACATCTCGACAACAATTCATAGAGGAATCATCATGTGAGAATCGACCTGAAGACACACTCGCAACTTCTCATCTATCTATGTATCTGTATGATGTATCTACCTATCTTTGATCTATCTATCTATCTTTGATCTATAAATCTGTCTGTCTCCCACCTGTCTATCTATCTTCAATTCATCTATCAATCTATCCTAGTCAACAATGTACTTCTCTTGGATCCATCTATCTATCTCTTTCTCCTTCTCTGTACATAGGTGTGCATAGAGATCCCTACGCATGTCCAGCTCGACAGATGCTTTTCTGCAAAGCCATGAAAAAAGTCTTTTTGCTGGATGTTTGGAGATCTCTATGAAGCATCATAACACGACGTACAGAAAATCTCGCCCTGAGTCCATTGCAACGCTAAATGTATCGATCGACAAACATCTGCTTGGCATCCTCGATCTAGCTTTTTCTTTTGTATCCACCCAGGTGTCTATACACCTCGGATCGTCTCTTGGTTGCACTCTCTCACCGTCCCCCCTCTTGTACATCTGTGAGTTTTTGCGGAGAATGGCACATGCCTATTTTTTAGTACTTGTCTGTTTTCTTCTTTCTTCACCTAAGACATCCCCCGTCTCTTCATGAATCTCCACACTCCTTTTCGTGATCGAAGAGAAGCCAAGCTATAAGCGGTTTACAATCCACAGTGATCTGCCGTCTCTCCATGTATCTGGAGGATGGATCTTAACAATGAACTTTATCGAACAAGGTCTCTCTTTATATAGATCTAGATGTCTATATGATTTGCCTGTCTATCGTGGTCATATTCCTCTGTGTGAAGAGAAAGAAAAGACTTACAAGCAATGTACGAGCGATAAGAGCGGCCTCGAGAGACGTTAAATTCTTTCCGCTGAGATCTAGGCAGATTTCCTTTCTATTCAACATCTTCGCCAAAGGTATCGAGACCCCCAGACTTCCTCCTCCTGCTGCTCCGCCGCCGGCACTTGGTTTACATGAATGATAAGAAGAGCTCTCATTCTGTCCATTTCTCAACCTCTCTATGCCTCTATCTTCTTCATCTCTTCTCTCACTTGGACTTTCTTTCTTTTCTTTCGAACAGGAACGACTACGACTAGTTTTTACACTCGCTTCTCCTTCCTCTTCTGCTTGATTCTCCTTCGTAGAAAGACCGTGGCTACTCCCCCCATACTGCGATAGGTTTGGTAGCGTCGTTTCCTTCTGTCGATCTCTTGATGGAGATTGAGTTGTCTGAAGTGTATCTTCATTCTTGAGACAAGACAGATTCTTAAGATTCTCAGGAGGATGGCTCGGCCTCTGACGTGGTGAGGGCGAAGGAGAAAGGGCCTTGTCGGCCTCTTGGTGTGTGGGAATGAAGGGAGAAGAAGGGAGAATAAGAGTCTCTACATTGAGATGTCTAGCAAACTTCGCTAAGTAACGAATCCGAAAGGGGTCAAATTGCACTCCGCTCAAATCCATCACACCCCCACCCCCTCCGCCTTGTCGATTTCCTGTTCCAAGGAAAGGAGAGAAATGAAAGGAAAGAAGATGAGGGGGGGTGCGGGGGAGGGGCAAGAGAAAAAGAGAAAGAAAGAAATGTGGCAAGAAAAGAGAAAGAAGAGACTAGAGGAGAGATGAGAGAAAGAAGAGAAAAGGGGAGAGATGTGGAGAAGAAAGAAAGCGTTCTTTTGAAAGGATATAAGAAAGATGGAAGAAGAAGAAGATGAGGAGGAGGAGGAGAAGAACAAGAAGTAGAAAGACATAGACCGATAATAGAGTGAGCTGTACAAAGGATAATGGAAAGATTCTCAGGGATGTGTTTCTCTTGTTCTTCTTGTTGTGAAAGGTAAGAGTTGAGTAGGGAGATCAGAAGAAAGAGAAGAAAGAGAAGACTGTTTTCTTTCCTTAGAGAGAGGAAAGTGTCGCGAACACAAGGGGCGTGGTCAGAGGGTTACCAACATAGCGCTATAATGCCTTGAAGTGACAGAGATGATGAAGAAGAAGAAGACTGATAGGTTCGTAGAGAAGAAGAAAAAGATACAACGAAGGGAAGTCCAGGCGGCGAGAGTGGTGCGTGAAGAGACGGGGAGTACAGGCATCTACTTGAGATGCAAGGAGGCCTGGTGTGCATCTCCCTCTTTCCTCTCTCACACAACTCTCTGAGCAGATCTATGCATACAGAGATACATGGGTCTACCTATACATCTGTATATGGAACGTGATATAAAGACATATGTAGACAGGGTAGGCATAGCTACCTATATGCATATATATGTCTTCATATATGGTTAGTGACTAATGTACAGAGAGAAGCTTTGTAACCTCTCTACCGTGTTATCCATGCGTTCCGATGTAGTGGCATGCACCTAGGACGATGTGTGTGAAATGCACTCCAAAGTGTCGAGTCTGTGGCTAGAGATTCAAGTAAAGAGATACATCCATGGGACATCTCCTCTCTGGAGTATTTTCGTGTTTAATTCTCTTCTTTTTACCTTGATGGAGATGACTGTTTTTGTCATGGGTAGGACTAGAGGTCGAGGCTTTGGAGAAAGAAGGGAGACAATCCCGGGCAGCTTGGGCTAGAGTTTTAGGCAGTTGCTGAAGGTTCTTTCGAAGTTCTTCAAGATGACTCTTGAGCTCTCCGACATCTGAGAATCTCTGCCGCGCTTCCGGGTGAAGAGCTCTATTCAGTACATGCATGCATTCAGAAAGAAAAGATAAAGAAGAACAAACACATGGGCCAAGGAAAAGAGAAAAAGAGAAGAACGATACTTGGATCGACCACTGGGGTGATAGCTTTGTCATAGAAGTAAAGGCTACGGAATGGATATAGGTGTATGTAGAGGGAGAGAGAGGGAGTTTAATATCTTATAGACTTCTCAGTCATCAAGCTTTCTTACTTCTAAACACTCTTTTCTCTCTTTTTACCCCTCTCTACTGCTTCTTCTTCTCCTTCTCTTAGACTATATGCTCGAGAAGTACCATAGAGGCCAGGCCAAGAGATGTAGGCTCTCACAAGCTTACTTGGAGATATATCTGTATATCTATCTATGGATCTTTCTCTACATGTCGGAAGGACTCTTGATCCCTCTTAGCCTGTGTGTATGTATGTTGTAGCCAGTGTTCTACATGTGAGCTAGAGAGGTGAAGAAGACGGCCTCGAACAAATAGATTTAAGACGAGCGAAATCGCCTCTCTTTCTTTACCTTCATAGAGATAGACAAGAGATTTAGATCAGACTCATCTTCTCTTCTTTTCTTCTCAATGTTTCGCTGAGAACTGAGACATTCAGAAGTCTTGCTTACTTGCTTAAGATAGACACGAAATCGTCTGATAGACCATAGGCATGAATAGGGAGGAGACCTTGTTCATAATGGGTCTTTAATTCGGCGTCAACTGAAGCTAGCGATGTATGAGCTGTGGTCAAGCTAGCTAGACATGATCCTCGAGCTTGGACAAGAAGTTGAGGAGACACCGATTCTTGCCATCGATGTTCTTCCTCTTCTCCTCCTCCCCCGGCTGCTGTCGTCACTCCTTCAAGTCGGTTTCTCTCTACAGTCGATTGCAATCCGTCTTGACTTTGTTCATAGATCACCCCTGAAGATGATTCTTCAGATGCGCATCTTCTTCCTTTCTCTTCTTCTCCTGTGTTTTTCCTTTCTCCTCCTTCTTTCATAGCTTCATCTTCTTCTTCCTCGTCATCTCTTCTTTTCTGATCCCTCTCTTCAGCGTGATCCCTAAACCTTCTTTCTTCTTTCGTTCTTTCCTCTTCTTCACGTTTCTTCTGACTCTCCCAATACACCTGGGCTGGCATAAGACTTAGATCAGGCGCATGCAGTGTCGCACATTCCATGATAATCCGAGCCACCGCATACAAGTCCCAGCTCTTCCGAAGAAGTAAAGATGGATGGAGAGAAAAGAGAGGAGAGGCATTTGATCGTTTTTCTGGGAGACTTCTTTCGTTCTTTCTGCATGTCGAATCGATACAAGAAGAGGGAGAAGAAGATGCCGAGTCATTGGTGTCGCCGTCACCCAGGGATGATAGACATGTAGGATGTTTCGATGTAAGAGAAGCTGAATAGAGATGGAGCATTTGCTGTTCCGGAGGGGCATACATGCCACATGTCTGGTCTCCAGTAAAAGCTTGAAGTTCCTGTTGAATGTCCCGTGTACACACACCCCCTGACGGTTTAAGAAGGTCATCAATTCCACAACGGGCTTGTCTTACTAATTCAGCTGTCTCATCTTCTAGAGATACCATTCTCCCAGGGGGGTTCTGGATTCCTTCTCCTATTGCATTCTTTTCTCTCAAGAGAAGACTCGAAGGAGAAACATTCAGCCGTGATATGGACGAGATCATCGGACTAGTCCCAGGGGCATTCTTTCTTCTCTGGTGATTGGCTATTAAGCCCCCTTCATCGGTATGCTTGGCTTCTAGACCTATCTGCCAATCTAGAAGGGTTATGATCTTTTCAACTAATCTCAGATTTTCTCCTTGTTCTGTCTTTTCTTGTCCTTCTCCTCCTCTACTGGAAGAAGTTCCTGACTCTATTTCCCTTTCGCGAGGGGGGCAGTGGGGGAGACAGTTTTCATACGATTCTCCTGATGATTGAGAAGGTGTATGGAGAAGAATCTTTCGCGGTTGAATTTGGCCATGGGTTATTCCATTACGATGCTGTTCCTCAAGTAAAGACAGAAGACATATCCAGAAGGTGACAAGCTCCTCTTCTACAAAGGCCGGAGGTAAGAGCTGTGTCGATAAGGAACTCTTTGGGTCATTCTTCTGACTTGATTGCTGAGATCTTTCTCCCTTTCCCAGAGTGTCAATCTTTCTATTTGTATAGGGGAGATGTGAAGAAGGTTCATTCCAAGGAGAGGAACCGAAGGATGGTGATGAAGAAGAGGATGACGATGATGGTGGTCGGATGAGATGAGGGTCTTCTCCTATGAAAGGAAGATAAAACTTTCTTTTTTCATTCAAGAGAGACTCCAGAGATTCACCTCGCTCCCACTTCAGAAGCTGGAAAACGAAAGGCGGAACCTCTCCATAGAGGACACATCGAGCTGTCTGAGCTTTATTCTCTTCTCTTACTTGTCCTTGACGTTTCTGCATGTGACTTGCTTCAGCTAGAAATGAAAAGAGACGTAAGGATGGATACGTTAAAGTGGTGAGACCCGAATTCGAATCGTAGAAATGAGGAAGATAAGAAGAGGCGTCATCAAGAGAAGATGTTCTATGAATAAAGCGACAAAAGCACAGTAACAAGAAGAAGATCGGGAGTGAGAGAGACAGGTCTCTCTCTCTTTTCTTCTCATTCCTTTCTCTTCGCATTCAACGTCTGCATGGTCCCCCTCGGGGAGATCTTTGTGAACAGAGGTACCCCGGTGTAGAGCCCCCGCCTTTTACCCTAGACGCGTCTATACATGTATAGACGGGTGTGTGAATGTGTAGATAGCGACGGTTGTCAGTGGATTCATAGGAAGGAATAAGGAGAAATACCAGTCGATGAAGAAAATGAAGGCCTTGGACGGAAGGGGGGAACGGACAAGCCAGTCGTAAGAGAAGGATGGAGCTCTTTCGTAAACTAGGTTAAAAGACTTCTTCCGGGCACTGCAGCTCGCCCTGGTGATAGCAGATCTTCTCCTGACGATACATGCCTATCATTCCGTTGCATGTCTGTCTCTCTCTCTCTCGCTCTTTTTCTCTATTTCTCTCTATCTGTGTATAAATCTAGCACGTCACCTGAGAGGATCACTCTACTCATGCTTCTACAGTTATACGCCTCAAGTATTCGCTGTACATACACCTGCCGTGCCACAGACGATAGTGAAGAGCACCGAGAACTATCGTCTCAGCAGCCTTCTCTCCTCTCATCCAGCCAGTCATTTCAACCTTCATCTTTCTGACAGGTGTCAAGAGAATCATCTGCTTTTTCTTCTTGATATGTTTCTTGTCTGTCTCGCCTATCGGCATAGAATACATAGATCTCTTTCTATATACAAGCGGACACACGCATACAAACAAATACATGAACGTGTACGTGCTTGGGCAGTATTCGAGTCTATCTGTACCTATACGATGAAGTGTCCCTCTCCTTTCTTCTTCTTCTCTTTCTCTCTTTGTCTCCTGAAACCTCTACATACCTTTCTCGCCAAGAGATATGTATCCATGTGTATCAAACGTGAGGCAAACCAGCCAGTGAGTAGAACGTGTCTGTTTTCTTTTGAGCCTACATAAGGTACTGTCGAGAATTTTGAAGAATCGCTTCATCGGTTTTCTGAGGTCCGTCTCGATTAACAATTAGTTTGAGAGCATAGAGAATGCCAGTTGTTCTTTCTTGAACTTGTAAAACAGCGCGTGCATGCGGGCATCTTCGGCTTGGATGGAGAAGTTTCAGAACTTCATATCGCCCCATGAAAGAGGCTCCTGGTTGTAGCCATGAGACCCAAGGTAAAGAATCACTTGGAAAGGTTAGACGGAGTGTATCAGCCATGTAGACCCAGCCTTGAAGGGCACTGGCTATTCGTCGTTCTATCTAGGAATGGAAAAGGAGAGAAGGAGACGAAAGAGTAAAGAGAGAGAAACAAAGAAAGAAAGAAAGAATGAGAGAGAAAAAGAAAAGGAAGAGAGGTGACAAGAAAAGAGAGGAGTTTGAATGGTTCTCGAAGGATGCTAAGGATTGAGAGGAACGGAGATGTCATAATTAATGGAAGTCGAGCGAGAGAAACTAATTCATTCGAATCAGAGAGATTTTAGCTCGAGGATTCTCAATTGTTATCTTTGCTCTTTTCACAAGTCTCAAGGAATGAGAAGGCTGAAAGGAAGCGAGGAAGTGAACGAAAAAGACGAAGAAGGTATGGAACATACGTTAGAGCGTAAGAAGAATCCTCATTCTCATTGTGATTCTCTTCCTTCTTCTATGGATATGTCCCGCACAAGGAAACAGGAGAAGACCTGATCGCACTTGCGATCAGGTCTTCTCCTGTTTCCACCATATATAACGCCATTACTGTTCGTACGACACGATAGGTGATCTACCTAAGTCAGTTGTCTTCTCTCTCTTCTCTTCTGCTCGCGCCTTCGATTGGGAGAGCATCAAGAGAAAGACGAGACACACTCTAGAGCGTCCATGAGGTGTGAGAGATGGCCGGTAGGACTTACATGAAACCGTTTGTGAACGAACTCTAAAAGGACGTCGAAGAGTCGATCCAAGTCCATACAAAGTCGATCACAGGTAGACACGTCAGCAGAAGCGGAATACGCAGATACACATACATATATACATACAGGTATGCATATGTATCTATGTATCTACTCGGGGACAGGTCGGCCATGTGGGACGAGTGTCAGTCAGGTATGCCTATCAAAGAAGATCCAGCTCAGGGAAGAAGACTTCATTTCAGATCGACATTTCTTCTTTGGACAGACCAACAGAATGAAAAGGTTCCGAAAAGAAAAAAGGGATTTGATGAACGGTGAATGAGAAATCTCGATATCCTGTACACGTGTGTGTAGACATACACAGTATGTCGAAGAAGACAACAGGAAGACGCCCGATGCGGTGAATCCACCCAAGCCGCAAGGAAGGAAAAGATCCAAAGGGCAAAGGTATAAAGAGAAGATTGCAAATGAAGGAGAGAAAGTACATTACCTCATGTAAGATATTAATGAATAAGGCTAAAGGGACTTCATCTGTGCTAGTGGCTACAGCCATATCGTCGTCATCGTCATTCTCCTCGTCATCTCGGCTCTCGCCTTCGTCTTGTTCTTCATCACTCTCCTCCGCATACTCTCCTTCTTCTTCATCCCGACTCGGGGAAATCTCGTCGCTCTCTTGTTCTTCTTGTGGTGCATCTCGTTCGCTCACTGCTTTCCGTATGAACTCTCGACAGTAGGGTGCCGCTAAGGTTTCGATCACGGGACACCCTACAATCTTAGCTAACCCAGCGAGACTTCGATCTAATAGAATCGACAATTCAGCAAACGTGAGACCTCCTGGAAAGGCAAGAAAAGTGAAATAGAAATAAGAAGAGACTACTTTCCGAACAAGAAAAGAAGGAAAGTACTCCGCTTTGGGTAAGAAAGTGGTCCGGGTAAGAGCAAGACTAGTAGTAGACAGACCATGGTTAACCCCCTGGAGGTCTACAGGCTAGGTGCATTTGTATATGTGGGAGCTTAAGCTTAAGATCAAAGTGCAAACGTAGTTTTGAGAGGAGAGAAAGGTCGTTGGAAGACTGCGCAAATAGATGGGAGGTACGGTGGAAGAAGACGACTGAGTCGTCACCCGTGCGCCAGCTAGTCGATGCCGAAATGGACCTGATGCTGTCCTTCAATTAGCAGCCATTCGACGGGACTGAGGGCTCGTGTCGTACAGAAGAAACACCACCAGAAAGCACTTAATATCGAAATCGTCACATTTTCACCTCACTCGAAGACCACCTCGATAGCGCAAAGAAGCCAGCCACCTGTGGGAATTGAACCCACGACCTTCGGTTTACAAGACCGATGCTCTACCACTAAGCTAAGGTGGCCGTTTATGTACTTTAATCACTCCTCCGCAGTCGTGTCAACACGTCGGAAAGCTGTTAATTTTTGCAAGGAACTCTCCCGACGGATCTCCGAGATGGCCCACGTACCCGGTAGACGGCTTGGGAGTGTACAGTGGACAGGAGCCTATCTCCCATGTGCCGAAATACCAGAGTGTGTACCGTCTCTTCGCTGTTTGTTATTCATTCTTCGATAGACCCGTTAGGCGGCATTTCTCGCTGGAACGAAAAGATCTTGGTTAGTTTTACGTAAACGTGTTTTTAGGTGCTAAGGGGCTGGGTGTCTCCAATCAAGGGCTCTACACCCTTGGTTGCTGCGCCCGATGTGTGTGGCTGTCTCGTGAATTCTGAGTCCTTGTGTTTCTCTTTTCACACCTGTTCCCGTTATATCGAAAATTGAACAAAAGGCGCGTGCCTTAGCGTTCAGGCAAGTGGGCAAAAGCCACGCCATGCCTCCTAAAACTTGGAAAATTTCGAGACCTCCACGGTCTTGAAACGCAGCCCAGACATCCTCGGCTAGCTTTTGGAGTTGTGCAGTTTCAGTGATTCCCGCGGCTTCGTCCGAGCCGCATCCTTCTCCTGATGCAGCCATCCCCCCATCTGCCTGCAGAGGCAAGTTAGCGTCACGAAGATGAGGCCAATACCCTGCGTTGCCCTTTCCAGGAGATTCCACTTTCCTGTGCACCAACTCTGTGGTTCTAGAAGACCCGAGAGAGGTGGATGGGTTGTATGCCTCTCGACTTGCGTCGAGTTCCTCGTGTGTCGAGGAAGCATTGGCATGCAGTCGGCTTGTCACGGCGGTAGGGCGGGGGGCGTTTGTTAAGGGAACTTGGGACTTACACTGGTATTCAGATGGAAGTAGAATCCGGCAGAAAGAATGGAAATCCACAAGTAGAGGAGAGTGCATAGATTTCCATTGCGATAGAAAAGAAGCAAAGTGCCTATGTGTATACCGTAGTAGGCGCTGCTGCCAAGAGCTTCTTTTGTTTGGAACAGCGAAAGGCGACAAAGGAGCATCAGGCTCCATTTTGACCAGCACAAGAGGGGGACAGGAACACGATACAGAGACGCGGGACTCAGCAAAAGACAGGAACACTCTTCCTGGCTTCTCGAAGCGTCTGCGTTACTCAGGTAAGTCGGCAGGAGGGAAAATGCCGCGGGGGCATGCCACCACACTGAGAAGAAGAAACAGAAGGTCCTTGTAAGCCCGGCATTCGAAGTTCGGAGAGAGCGAAGCAGAGCTCATCCGTGTTGTCCCAGCTGCGCAGAAGGAGCGTTTTCTCAGTGCCTGGCATAGTCGGACTCCAGAGCACTTCCTCGTACGAATGTAACTGCGGCTTTAAACAGAGCCTATATCATTCTGAACAGATATACTTTCGGCTCGGTCTTGTGAACTCAAGAAGAAAGAAGAAAGGGTAGAGAGGACAAGTTTTCAAAGGACGTACTCAGGGAGAGGTTTCACGGAAAAGGCCATCGCTACCAACCAGGTCCATCGCCAGTCAGATTGCACGGAATCTCTTTGAAGTCGGAACGACGGCCGAAACAACATATGAAGTAGCAGACGTACAGAAGGAGAACATTGTCGCTGGAAAGCCTGAGGTATGAAGGGAGACCTATTAAGAAGAAAAAAAAGCCAGGATCTCAAGATGAGTTGCCCTTGTAGGTTTCCTCTCACGACGCCCTCCAGGGCGGGGCACTCGCCACAAGGGTAAGAAAGCTCAAAGGGCACTGGTCACTGGAAAAGATCTAAACACGCTTTACTTCACGGAAGTGGCTCGTCAAAAGCACGGCAATGACAAACCAGGTAGTATCACAAGTTCTGGGCGTCAACGCGCTACAGAGATTCGCACGAGACGTACTGGCGTAAAATAAACCATACTGACGGGCGCATCTATAGCGAGTCAGGGGAGGCTACAGAAAGCTACGCCCACGCAGAGATAACA
This sequence comes from Cystoisospora suis, assembly GCF_002600585.1. Lineage (NCBI taxonomy): Eukaryota > Apicomplexa > Conoidasida > Eucoccidiorida > Sarcocystidae > Cystoisospora > Cystoisospora suis. The sequence goes on from NW_027154072.1 coordinate 52,637, forward strand.
AGTAAACGATGACAATTTCATCTTGAATCAGCCCGGAGCCCGTTCGGAATTCCGAGTCCTTTTTACAAAGCCAGGGCTTCGATCTGCGAGCCCTCGCCGAAACGATAAGTAAATTACGGACGGCGGCAACACCGGGAAAGCTACGGGAGGCTCACAGCTCTTCGCTCACGGAGAAAAGGAATGGAATTTGGAGATCATAAAAACGTTAGACAAACCCGAGCTTGTCTTGTACAGGGAGACCAAACAGCGGTTTCTAGCGACTTCGGTAGCCAGGGTCGCGACTACTGAAAAGCGTTGGCAGAAAGAAATCTCGCCCGAACTTCTATGACCTTGGTAGATCGAATCCGATACAGCGACAAGTTGAAACAACGGGTGACGTGATTGAGAAACGACTGCAATCCGCCGTTGACAGAGGCCTACTGCAGAGCGTCGCAGGACACTCGGGGCTGGGTAGTGAGGACTCTCCGGGACAAAACTACGGAAATGCCGACGGCACAAGAGAGAGGTCGAAAAAAATACAAAAAACCGCCAGCTACTCTTGTAAGAAAGCAGCGAATCTCAGCTTGGAGTACTCTTGTCCGGTTTCCTCTTGCGCCCGCCACTACGGGCCAGGTCCCGTGCGGGGAGACATTCTTGCCACCCTGTCCTTTGTGATCTCCAGAAAAACAGGGGAAGCCCGAAGTCTCTCAGTTTCTTTAAAAAGCCCATCTATAGCAAGATTGGAACAGAAAACAGGACGGAAAGAAAAGATAGAGACGATACAGAGGACCGAGCGACAGGGCGAGGGGCCCCCCCCGCGCGAGTTGTTGCGGCGCCGACGACCCAGCTACTCGTGCTTACGAATCGCAGCAGACTTATCTAGTTTCGGCAGTGTTAGACACATCCATGTGGTCTTGCGCAAACGAACAACTTCACTTGGGTTCCTGGTTGATCGCTTCACTAGTGCGTAGAACCATGGCACCCTCTGACCTTCCGCAATTTGCCCTCTGGTCGTTGAGCAACTTTGCGGCTGAATTCGTCGTTGTTTTGACCTGTCGAGAGGACCCCCTTTTTCTTCAAGAAAAGAATCAGTTCCATGCAGTTCCTGTTCTCTTTTCTGTTTGGGTTTTCCTGAGAGAGCTCTGCCACCCAGGAGCCGCCGCCTTTGCTCCGGCCTGCAACTGAGGTGGCGTTGCTCCTCGGACACCGAACCGCTGTGGCTTATCAGTGTGCCGGCAGAGGGAATCTCTCCAGCCCTGGCGTTTCACAGAGATTCCGTAAATTCCCTTCAAGAAGAACTACGGAACCGCGTTATACTTTGCATACTTTAGGAGGGAAACTGCATACCAGCTTTACCCGCAGCGTTCAGTCTGACGCCCGAAGGGACGGGAGACAAACGGCCAGGAGTTCGTCTCGACTGTCATCAGTTTGGCTTAGTCGTCTGTCAATCAGCCGCCTTCCCTCCTGCCGTTACATCGGCGCCCAGGCACTTCTCCTTCCGTGACTGCTGGCGTGCGGCGTCATGGCAAAAATCTTGTCGTTGGGGGCCGCGTCTGACGAAGAAAAAGACAGTCCGGCGGGACGGTGACTTGCTTTCTCATCATCATCACTGGACTTCTTGGTTCGCTGCAAAGCACTGCCAGTACAGGTGTACGAACAATACAACAGAAATTATACAGTCTAGAGAAGGTTCCCGATCCAGCTGCGCCCGTCCAAAGAGGAGGTGTGCGTGCCCCTTGCTCTTTGAGCCAGTACGCCTGTCAACTCTGTGCTGAAGACGTCTTTCAAAAGAACATCGACACTGGGTGTCAGCCACAGTAGAGCGCCGCCGGCCCGAGTTGGCAGCGGGACTAAGGCGGTGAGAGACCTAAAGTGTCCCTCAACGACGGGCACCGCTTCTACGAGAGTAGTACGGGATGGTCCCATGCACTCCTTATGCCTTGTGCCTCAACGTTGTTTCATGGTGTTCTGAGAATTGCCTTACTGAAGAGACAGGAAAACGCCTACTCCATGAGGGTCCAACAGGTGCACATCCCGATTAAGAAGGTATGGAGGGGAATTTGCTGGGTGTTCGAAGAAGCCTCCTGCGCTGCTACCCTCACTTCTATTGTTTCTTGCCGGAGGGCATGGGTGTCGAGAACCCCGTATTCGTCGGTTGTTCGAAGCGTGAGCTGCAGACACCGGACCGATACCTCTCCGGGGCAGTAGAAGCAGAGGAAAGACAACGATTTCCTTGCACATTGCTGCTGAAGTGTCCTGGAGCCGGCGGCGCTTGTGCTCTACATCGTAACTTTGACGGGCTTTCTCTTAGTGTATCTGGCTTCTTAGAAAAGAAAGAAGGTACAGATGTTGCCTTCAACGGAAAGGGAGACAAGTAGTTAGTTAACATTTGTCTATCCCGCTATCTATAGCAAAGAGCCTGTCCGAGCAGTACTGTTCTTCCCCTTTCCGATTCAGCCCATGAATCTTCCTGGAATGCCCACCCCCAGTCGAAATGTGAAGAGTACCCGCTTGGCGCGCTCTACAGGACAGTGGGACGGCAGCAGCAGTCCAGTCTTTTCATGGACAACCACTCAATTACTTAGGCTTTCGAGACGTTGCCAGGGTGTAGCAACAAGGTAAAAGATGAGAGATACGGGCCAGTGTCCCTCTGCGCTAGGCGTGGAGGAGAAAGCTTTCTTCAGTCTGATGGTCTCTGGGCGCATAGTCCTGGTATCGTGCAGCTCGATTGCCTGTCCTACTCACGACCATTACTCACCCCTGAAGTAGCGCAGCTGCGCACGATGTTACGGAGCTACTCCCTTCTTAAAGCACCTCTTGGGCCGTTCGCATTGCTAGTTTCAGCCGTAGGAGCTTCCTGCTGAAGACAGCGAAGACGGCACAGCGTTGTGAGCACGAGAGATGCCTGCAATCTCTCTTCTCTCGTCCTGCGCCCAGGAAAAAAGAGCTCCTGATCGAAAGTCTTCACACCCCTTCCCCGTAGCATGCCCGTGTTCGATGGAGGTACAGCAGGAGCATTCTGATAGGTCCGCGAGGTCACGGTAGCGGCACGTCCTGGACCCTCTTCCTCCAACACTAATGTGCATGTGAAGATTGCTCCTCGATCTCGAGCTTCCCTTGCATTGGCGGAGAAAGCCACACAACCTGAGTTTGTTTCAAACTCGCCTGGTGGCAAGTCAAATATCCTCTGCACACCAGCTCCTCGGCGGGAGAATTACTGTGTGGCAAAGCAATCCACTCTCCAGGAGCTCTCTAGACGGACAGCCACAACTGTATGTAAGAAGACAGAAATGGACTGGAAGGCTCGAGGTGTCAGCCACTCCTTTCTTGTCTTCGTTTCCAGGTTTTTTGCTAGCTGTTCTGAGATGTTTTTCCACCGCGTACTGTCCAGAATACACCCAGATCCCTCGCCGCGCCTCTCAGGATTAATGCGCCGCCGCCACCACACGGCACTCTACTCGGCAGCAGTAGGTCCTACGACTCGTTGAACCATCTGCCGTTTGTAGACTGAGAGACTGTACAGTTCCAAAGGATTGTGTAAAACTGACGGTGACGTGAAGAAACAAGAAGTCCAGTGCTAGCCCCCACGGCGGACGCAGGATTTCCACCCTTGCCTAACCGAGCCATACGTCGGCCCCTGCTAGTGTTCCGTCGGGCGCATCGAGACGAGTAAGGTGGTGCCCTTGCTTTCCGCAATCGATTGACTTTCGTTTTCCCCGTAGAGCTTCCGTAAGCCGGCTGCATGATGAAGAATTTGAGTGCAGTGTCACCTCCCCCCTTTTCCCCGGGACTTATCTTCCGTTTCTGTCACACCGAACTTCCGTTTTTTCGTCACTCCGACCGGGCCGTCTCCTTAGCTTTCTGCCAGCGCAATGAACAGCAGCTGCACATCCTACGGTGGAAGTGTTGAGGACGCCTGTGGCTGGTTATTTCTCGGTTTTCGTGTAGGAAAGGGAAACAAACCGTGCACAGTCGTGCAGCGAAAAATGATTCTTGTCACGGAGTGAGTGCGGGATTCTTGACTGTCATGTCACACCTCCGGGGGACAGCTAGCAGAGTAGCTTCTCTCTCCCGCGCTCTTTCTTAGCTTCAGCGCGTGAGTTCTAGGTCATCAACAATGCCCAACTTTGAGGGGATCGATTTCTGTGTGACTCTCTAACTTTCGTATTTCCTCGCTGTCGTTGGAGTTCCTCCTCACCTTCGCTGCCGGCGACAGGTCTGCCCAGTCTTTTCCTCTAAGCAGTTCTGAGGGAAGCAAGCCCCGCGTTCTTCTGCCACTCAAACGGGATTATCTTCTTTCAGTTCGTAGTGTCAGATACGTGGTGTGCTTTTGAGGTCCCGCATGGATTCATCCGATCTTCCTCCATCTTGTAGCTTCCCCCTCATGCTGTGTGGGCACTGAAACAAACTTCATCGAGATGGCAAGTTTCCCAACTTCATATCTCCCAGCTAGTCCACTGTCATCTCCGCCTTCTCTTCTTGATCCGCTTCCATCTCCATCCGCGTCTTCAACCCCCTCTCACGACGGGGGTGCATCGTTTCCCTTTCTTGGGCTCAGCCCTTTAAGTGCTTTCCCTCCATCACCTGTCTCCGTAGGGTCTTCATTCAATCCTTATTCACCTCCTCCGATCTCCCGCACTCATGCGACAAGCGGGGGTGGAATCCCGTATTCATTAGCTGGCATAGCGGGGCCAGGGTTACCTTGTTCTCCTGCGCATCCGACTACGCCGTTTCTTCTTCACAGTGGCCCGGTAGGACGTACACTTCGGCGTGAAGAAGGTGCTAGGCACCACCCATACCAGCAGCAGGAGTCTTCGGGGCTTCGAACTCTCTCCAACTCTCCAGGTGTACATGAAAGGAGAAGACATGGGAGAGGGGGAGACCGTGAGGCCTCTCGTTCCAGGCGCCAATCTGTCGAAGGAGAGAGACAAGAAACGCATAGAAATGGATACGTTAACAATGTTCCAGCTACTGACATCTCTCCCCCTTTCCCTTCATCTGACCAAAAGTATAAGACCCAAGAAGATGAAATGGGTCCCCGGCCCTCAGGCTCTTCTCCAAAGCGCCGTAGAGAGTCATCCCTGTCTGCTATCCTCAATCGAATTGGCCTTTCGTGCTGTGAATCTCCAGGGAATTTTATCACTCCGCGGTGTGACCAGCTTTCTGATACTCACGTAGACACCTCACAGGAGGAGAACATACACCATGGAAAGGCTTCAAGGAAAGTAGCGCCGTCTCAACATGTACAAGTTCCATCGCTTGCATCGTCTCCTTCCCCTTCAGATGGACATTCTGTACAAGTGCTCAAAATCACTTCATCGTGGTGTTTAACTGGGGCTCCATCCTCTTCTCGGCGACGTACTCTCAGTGTTGATCGTATCTATGTGCCGTCGTCGTCTCTATCTCAAGACAATAGAGGAGATCATGCGAGTTCGTCTACTCCTTCTTCTCATCATATGACTTTCTTCAATGGCCAAAAAGATGAAATGTCCCCAGTGTTACAACAACCTTTCACACATCTTCAGAGGACTGAGAGTAGAGGTGGTGCTGACGCTTATCGTCGGCGAGCTTATTCTCTTTCGGGAAGAGAAGCCTTTCATCTTGCTCCCTCTTTTTCTCTCTTGAACCCCTCGGGAGAATCTCCAGAATCTCATCCCCAGGTGACCGGCAATGCCTCTCAACCAGGAGGGGTGGGCGGCCCTGTCCCTGGAGTCGCCGACTCATCTCCATCTTTCTTCGTTTCTTCTTCGTTGGATGTCTCTCCGACAGAACAACGAGGCAGGACAAGAGGAAGGAAAGCTGTGCGAGACGATACAGCAGGCCGTAATACACGGGCGTGCTCCCTTTGGGCCTGTTGCTGTGCAGAAGGGCAGGAGAGTGTTTTCCTGGATACTTCTCGCACTGCCGGCAGTTCTAAAGGAGGCGAAGTGTATCGAGGCCGGCCTCTTACTAGAGGAGATGTTGAGAGAGGAGGACGTTTTGCATCTGTAGGTGGAGGGGTCAATGACTACTATTCATCCCTTCCTCAGATGGCTTACCCACTCGCTTCTTTAGACAGTAGTCAGTTCCGCACAATGAGCGAAAGAAGGTGGGATGATGGGACTCTAAGGATGAATGGAGAGAGGGCCCCAGGAGGCTTAGCGCTAGGAGGGAGGGGGGGAGGTCAAGAAGGATCTTCTGATCCCTTTCTAGGGCATAGTAGTGAGAACTCACAGAGAAGCTCAGTGTATCTCATTCCTCAATGGTTCAAATGTGATGCACAAACGGTAGGTGCAGATACACCGGAAAGTCCCTCTCCGCCTTCACTCCTTGGATGGAGGGATCTCAAAGAAGGTGTTCAAGAGAAGAGAAAATCACCTCCTTCCATCGAACAGATTCAAGCTCTCTGTCAAGTTCTCTTTGTTGGTGTTCCAGTGGGGGATTCTCTTGGTGAATCTGATGAAAAAGAAAGACAAAAAGAAAGGATTAAGAAAGCACTTGAGCATCTCACGAGTCGACTGGTTGGTTTAGCTATGGATGTGGCAGCTCTTATGAGGTTATTCTGCGGGGGGGGAGGAGACCTTTCTAAACTCCGAGCACTCCTTCTTGTTCTTCAGGGCCTTCTTCTCTCAGCAGGAGAAGCGAGCATGAAGGATCCACGTGGGAGTCGCTATAGAAGGAAGGACGAAAGGGAAATAAAGGAAGGAACGGAGAGAGGCATGCATCGTGAGAAGATGTATTTATCTACCCGAACTCGTTCACATTTCCGACAGGTAGAGAATTTCTTAAAGGATTTGCGTGGTGTCTTACTCGATCTTATAGGAAGACGAATTGCTGGAGATAAACAGCAGGGGGCTCATCCATCTTCTCTTGGTCAACTCATGATTGATTCTACTGAGGAAGGACGTGGAGATCTTCGCGTTGTTGCTGAAGGCCTCGAGTCTCTTTCACGTCATCTCGTTCCTAGTGATGAGCAAGGCACAACACCAGCGTCACAGGATTCAGCAAGAGTTAGCACGCCATCGCTACGGAATCAGCTTCTTCAGTCGGCATTTTTACTTAAATCTCTTCTCTCTTCTCCTCCTGCGGCGGGGAAAGTCTCTTCGTCAGATATCGAGACAGCAGGAGAAGTAGGGAGTGGATCACAAAGCGGGCGGGGTGAAGATGAGAGGGTAGGAAGGTTGTTCATCACAGGGAGAGGGCAAGACGGAGAAATAAGATCGCCGCCTACAGGGACAGAGGAGGGGCATCAAGAAAGGAGACCGCCAGTAGAGACAGTGGGCCCTGAGGAACTCATACGACTGCTTTCAGGGGACATAATAAGGAGACTGTCTAGAGGGAAAGAGGGACGTGAGGAAACAAAGCGGCTGGGAGGGACAGCAGAGGATGAACAAAGAAGGCCCTATACAGGGACAACCGGGAGTGATAAAGACAAGAGATGGACATTTGTAGGCACGAGGAGCTACGAAGAGAGAAGGTCTCCCAGCGAGTTGGAGAGCCTCGGAGTGAGAAGGTCACTTCCAGGGCCAGGAAGGGGGCCGCGCATAGTCTGGACAGTGGGGAAGGAGGGAATCAGGCCAGCGGGTGTTTATACACCGGGGCGTGAGGGAAAGGCGCCGCTTATTTCGACAGGGGGAGATGACGAAAAGACAGTATATATCGAGTTAGGGGGAGACGAGGAGAGGAGACCGTTGACAGGAGAAGAAAAAGATGAAGTTCAAGGTGGTGATGACGCTGTATATGATTGGGTTTATAAGATTAATCTGAATCTAGACAACTCTGCGCTTCAGAAAAAAAATGAAGAGTAAGACGGAGGTTTCTGTTCTGTCTTCTGTCTCTACACGTCGACACGTTCGCCTCGTCCCGTCTCGTCTCAGTATCTTTCTTTCTTTCTCAGAGTTTTTCCTAGTCGCTCCCTCTCCTCTCATTCCACTGAATAACAGCGACCGCCTCTATCTTGATAGGACGTCCAGTCACTGTTGTCGCTACAGGGGGGGAGAGAATACCATGTTTCTGTGTACACATCTCTATGTAAGATGCAAGTAATCATGTGACAGTACCTCGCTCTAGAACCACCACATATCTGGCGATGTAGATCATCTTTGCTGCGTGCTTCTTCTATGTACTCCGTTGAGCAGAGGGGGGGGGGCAGGAGGTGTTCACCGCTAGTTAGACGTCTGTGTGTTTATCTCACGATTTCTATGTCTCTATATGTCTCCCGAGAAGAAGGTAGTTCGATCAGCTGAGCTTGACTGGTGAGAGACGTCAAGCCAAATGTACACATGAAGTCATGTGTCTTTCCATCTAGGCAGCTATGTCTAATTCGACAATATAACGTTTCAGCATCTTCTTCTCCAAGATCACTCATGTATATGTTATTTTTCTCTCTATCTATGCCTTTATATCTGTATGTTCTATACATCCGTCGGTTGGACAGACTCTCCTACTCAACAACGGCCCATGTACACCCATACTAAGAAAGCTTATTCTTGTTCTCTTGACGGAGGCAGTCTTCGAATGCCTATGTTTCCCTTTAGAGAAACTCTTCTGTCTTCTCGTCTGTCTCCTCTTTACCTTAGAATGCAATCATAGTCGACCTACTACATCCAGCCTTCCCACTGTCAACTTCCCCTGCTGTGTGAGAGATGAAGACCTTCAGAAGCATGTCTTGCCACACAGTAGAGATCTTCATCAAAGAGAGACGTGCTGTCACATGTTGTTGTTGGTATGGCGTGGGTGAGCTCGGCGTTCTGTCACTCTTTGTGTATCTGCTGGTAGAAGGGCGCTGAATGAGCTCATGCAAGATTTCCGAAAGTGGCGGTATCGGATACCTCCTGAGGACATAAATACTGACAAACCTCCGGTTTTATTTGGCATAACTTTCAACACCGCATAGGAGGTTAAGAAGTTCTCCCTTGTTAGTGTTCGTATTTATGTTTGTTTCTCTTCGTTCGATAGGGTGGTTCTGTAGTGTCGATCTCACACACAGTCTTCATCTTCTGTTACGATTTCACCAGGCTGGAGGAATCTTTAGCAAATAAAAGGAAACGTCTAGAGGAGGCTCTAAAAGAGGCTGCTTTATTACGAGTAAGCAAATGACCTCGAAGACTTCTACTGTCTTCTCACTCATGATGTCTATACACCGGAGTATATCTTGTCTCTCCCTGAGAAGCTTTTCGTAACACTTCGACACTCCAAGACTCCAGCTCACAATTCTCGTATGTGTATGTATGTGTATTCGTTAAATCTGCATGCATGTATATATCTCTTTCTATCTATGTATGTATAGGTCTAAAATCTCTTTGTAGTCAGTTTCGATTGGCAGGGCTTGTGGCAGGGAGGGAGTGAGCCACAAGCACGTCTTTTCAATAGAGCCTTCGTTTCCCACCATGGATTCAGACACCTATGTATATATCGTATGCAGCACACGTATATCTTCCTTTGCTACTCTTCGGCGGCGTCCTCGTATCTATCTAGTGTTTACGAAGTCTTCATCTCATCACTGTGCTTCCCTCTGTTGTTTTTTGTGACGCAGTGGTTATGCGAACAGCTGGCAGACTGGAACGGAAGTCATAAGAAGCGATCGGAACTTCTCGATTCTCTCTTCGTAAGTTGCGCGAATCGATACGGTGTCGTACATTCGTGCTGGCGGCCTCCTTCCGGGGTGGTGGGTGATACTGGTGATAATGCTCTGAAGTCGGGGTGTCTAAGAAGGAGGCAATCTAAACGAACTACCTCTCTTGAGATCTTCTTCGTTTTCTTTCGCATCTCTCTGTTGACTACCTATTCGTAAACATTTGTATGATAACTGTTGATAGGTTCTTAGCATTCGAAGCAGTACGGAAAGGAGAAACAGAAGAAACAGCTTCTCCCAATTCGAGGTCATCCTGCCGGCCCTATCGGCTGGAGTAGTGGTCGTTACCACTACGACTAGTGTAGGGAGATAAGTGCATTGAGTTCATCTGTCTTCGAGTTTTGTATCCTCAGCAAGATAGAGATGTATAGATACTCTATATGTAAAGAGAGAAGGGGAGAGCTACAAAGTCACCATTATGCATCTATGTGCGCATGCGCCGTGCTCGTAAGAAAGTCTCTGCTGGTGTGAAAGTTGGGTGTATGCAGAGGAGGCTTGTGGCCGTTTTCCATTATTTTCAAATGAGAGAAGTCCAAGAAGAGAGGAAGAGTTCTTCAGTAGCTTGGTGACCAGTCATCTAACCGAATGTCTAGTAGAAGTAGTAGCGGATCGTCCGGGAGTTACTATGGTCGAACATACTATTCGACAGTTGAGACAACTTAATTTTGAAAGGATACAACCACCGATGGAATTCTTGTGTCTTTACATGCAAATGAAGATGAGAGAGAGATAAAAGTCTCTTTCACTCTGATCAGGTGTTCGGTAATTGACGTTTTAGAAGATTCAAGAAACCTTCGCTTTACATGTGTCGATTGGCTGTTAGTTACCGAAGGGGGCGTAGTAGCAGTAGGAGTAGAACGCATCCTTTTCAACATTCCCGGGGGTTCCGATCTAGCCATATTGTGATACCTTCAGTATCATTTAGAATATCCCTCTAAATATTCTGTCTATTTCAGGAAAGGGCCTCTTGTACGTCTGAGGTGCATCCATATTAGGTGAAGTCCTAATCCCACCCGGCCGCACAAGTTGAAGAAGCATGAATCTGTCCCTTAAAACATTCCGAAGACGTCTCCTGATAAGAAGGCCTAGCTTGTACATTCTTTTGTCTGGGGCCCACTTCGCGTGTTGTACGTCGCATGTCTTGGGTGTAGTGTATGTTTTATGTATTTGTCTATCTGTCTGTGTGTTCAGCCTCTCTTGCGGCGTCTTCGTGCTCTCCAAGGCATATTGAAGAAATGCAGTTGTCTCTATCATCGGGAGGAAGATAAGCTAGGGGGGACGTATGAGGACGATGACGACGGTACGCCTGATTCAAAGTCAGGAGGAGGACAAGGGTTTAGGAATGTCTCGAAAATCGTTCGAGAGCCTGTTGTTCCGGATGTAAAGCCTGTTGGATATGGTAAGAGCTAAAAACGCACTCTTATCAATAACGCATGCAGATAGATATATGATAGATCAAGGATAGATAGATAGATATAGATAGATAGATAATGTGAGTTGACTGCTGCCCACGTACGACGGCCGCCTGAAAACTGCAGGGTGTTGCCTGTGTATTATCAAAGCATTTCACATTTTGAAGACTTCAAATCGACGGGTGCGCGTGCTTGTATAAAATGGGAGTCGATTCTCGATCATACGCTCTTCCTGCATGGGTCGGCATACGTAGGCTATCTATCCTAGTGTATAGCAGGAGGGTCTATGCGGTCGCCATCCTCCAGGGAGCCGTTCAGCGGTGAACCCTTGTGAATCATCTCATTTTCTCTCTTCCTCTGTCTTGTGTTCTGCTGTGCCTTTCTATGTGAGGATCAAGGTAAGAATGGCCGTGTCACCAGATACCCATCTTCTATCTATCTATCTATCGTTAGCCCATTCTGTGTACCAGTCTATCGTTAGTCTCTTCTTTCTATCCACTTATCTATCTATCCATCTGTCTCGTGTTTGTTGTCTTCAGCGGATAATGTCTTTTTTGCGTCGTTGAGATCTTCGAGTCCTATCCGATTTCCTTCGAGGTCTCCCTCGGGGACTCCTGGTGGTGGAAGCCGTTCACCTCGGAGTATGTCACCTTCGCCTTCTCGACTGGCGCGCGACAAGAGTTTTTCTTTCAAAAAGACACTCGAGAGCCGGGATGGGAGTGATAAAAGAAGTCTCTCCTTGACTCCTCCGGTTCATCATGCCTCTTCTCTTCCTCCACCGCCAAAGCCTAAACATGCAGATGGAGGGACAAGTATTCATAGGTCGAAGACAGCAAGTCCATCTGGACGAAAGTTTTCTTCTCCCTCATTCTCCAGAGATCATAGCACTGGGGGGAGGAAGAGTGGTGAGGCTCAAGCAGGGTCTGGAGGAGGTGTACGCACACCGCGATCTCCTCGTGCATCATCTGTTCGAGGATCGTCTCCACGGCCCACCTCTCCTTCAGCATTCTCCGCTGGAGGTGGCGAAAAGAGTCCTGGTAGACTTCCCGTCCCTGGGTCTGGCCATACAGAAGGGACGTCGAAGCGTCGAAATGTCTCTGCTCCCCCGACAGGAGGTAGAGGAGAAACTCGCGGGAAACAACAGCAAGAAGAAGATAAGACCAAGAAGAAGAAACCGACTGTGCCGGCGCTTTCTCTCAAAGTTCTAACGACACGTCGTTCTCGAAGTCCTTCTCCATCGAATGCCTCTTCTGTTGTAGACGATGCTTCGCCACGTCGCAGTCGTCGTGAGAAGACAGATGATTCCTCCTCCTGCCCTAAGAGCCCTAAAGAGCCAGGGCGAGGCGTGACGGAGAGCAAAACAAAAAGCCGTCCCACATCCAAGGACAAAGAAGAACAAGCCCGGAGGAAGTTTTGGAGAATCAGTAGTGGTGCTAGTAGCGGGGGGTCTTCATCGCATTCGTTTTCATTCGAAGACTTTTTGAAACACCGGGGAGGTAGCCGAGACTCTAATGTAGCCCGCCGCACGGACAGTAAGTATAGCGACCAAGGCGGGTCTACCTTAGATCAAGGAGGTGAGGGGGATCTAACTATGGATGAAACAGGGGGGTTTCATGGGGGAGATCTTGAGCGGTTATTTCATCTCGTGAAAGAAGATTGGAGTCCTGATGACCCGTCAGCCAAAAAGACGGAGCTTGAGGTCTTTAAACAGATCGTATCATTCCTAGATAGAGAAGAAAATCAACGGGTGATTCCTCCTGACTATAATAATGAAGCTGTCAAGAAGTGTGTTAACGTGAAGCATCTCTTACCGAGTAGCGCAAAAGGCTCTCTGTCTCTAGCTCTAGAGGACCCAAACGAAATGAAGCCCGAGGAAAGAAAACTCAGGACTATGGTGTCATTCATCGATGGACTGACGAAACTTCTTGCAAAGACCAATAAAGAAGACCCAGGTAGGTTCAAGGAAGCGGGGTAGGAAGGAATGAGACGAGACTCAGGGAGGGCAGGGGGTGGTGATGTCTCCGTGTGTCAGGGCATATGCTTCTCAAAGGGGAGAGAGAGACTGAAGGAGTGAATGTTTTTCTTTCGGTAGTATAGCTGCCTTTCTCTTTCTCAGCCGTAGAAGGCTGAAGTGCTTCCTCGCCCTCGGCAGGTCATGAGGGTAAGAGGGGTGCAGTGCTCGTTAGATAGAGATGTCTATCTATGATCATCGTCGTCTTCATCGATGGCGTCTCGACCACACTTAGGACTGTTTGAAGGAGAGACTTCCTTCTTTCGTTAGCTTGCCTATCACTGGAGAGCTACATCTGCTGATTGAGACTTCTTCCTGAGGTATGGCGTAATATAGCCAACACACAAATGCCCATAGGGGTGAGAAGAGAATAGAATAGTCTGAACAACCTAGAAGAGCCTTTCCTTGCTCGGGTTGTCTCTCTCTTTCTCTTGTTCTCGCAAGATAGCTAGCCATGTAGATCCGATCTGCCTATTCTTGTTTCGTGTTTATGATGTGTCTCTGGTGTGTAGTTTTACCGCTCATCAAGCCTCTCATTCAATGCGGAGAACAAGCTGAAGTCGATCAGTGTGACCTGAGTATTCATTTCGGTCTCGAACGTCTGCGAAGACTTTTATTACTCCTTCGCCACAAGGGAAGGTCGGGGCCGCCATTGTGTCCTTCTCTTGATGAGAAGGAGGAATTTCTTAAAGTGTATGGGCCTTTCATCGGATTGGAACCAGAAGATCTTCTTCTTCCTCAGGGTGACAGGGGGGGTGTATGTCGAGACGAGACAACAACAACTCTCCTGGATGCAGGAGATCACGGCTCACGATTACCCGGGGTGATTCAGCGTGAATCTCTTGGTGGAGAAGAGGAAGGAGGTGACGGTGTCACGCCAGGTCCTTCTTCGAAGTCACTTCGAAGAGACAGTGATGGAGGTACGCCGCCCTGTGAGAATCTCTCGAGTGACCAAGGGACAGGAGAAGTACGTATTCCTAGTCAAGAAGATGATAAGAAGAAACCGACCTTTCCTACAGTTATCATTTCGACTGACGGCCAAACAAAAGTTATAAGTTCACGTGACTTCAATGAAGATGGCTCAAGCATCAATGATCTACAAGATACAGACATAGACAAGACACAGGTTGAAGGTTCCGGCAAAGTCTCACATTCTGAGAAGGAGGCGTCTGGTGATTCTCAGCAAGGAAGAAAAGGAGAAGGAGAAGGAGAAGAAGTCGGAGGAAGTCGTTCTTCTTCTGAACCAGGAGATCTCCCTAACGAAGGTGGTGTTGTGCCAGGTGCTGAAGATCATGGCAGTGAAGGTGGACTTCCAGCAGCTTGTGCCGGTGGGACTGAGAAGAAGGGAAGTGAGAGATCTCTCCATGACGGGAGATTAGGAGAAAGGGGTAGTAGTCATGACGGAATCCATGGTGTAGGCGAGGCCGGGGAGTTGTCATCATCTGATTCTTCTTCGTCTTTGCACCTTCACCTCCCGGGGGGGGGTGTGCGAGTCATGCCTGATCTTCGAGGTCTAAGTCAGTATGGTCCTATTTGTCTTGATGCCGCTCAATATCCGACCATCCCGCCTCTTCAAAACTTCTTTCAGTCGAGATCAAATGTTGGTACGCTCTCTGGTCCTGTTCTGCGAACAGTAGGAGGAGGAAAGCTCCCCGCTGCAGGAACGTCACCAACAGGATTGCATGCGTTCCGGAATGGCCCATTAGGCAGACTTCCAAGCACGACTTTTTCTGTTATCTCTTCTTCTACACAGAAAGGAGGAGGACCGGTGAGCGGTAACACTAGGGAAGCAAAGTTGGGAGAAGAGACGGCTTCGCCACGGGACAGTCATCCCAGAGAGCCAGGGAGCTCCGTCTCTTCTTCATCGCCTTTACCACCCCCTTATGCTCTGCTTCCCCCATGGTTACAAGCTTTACCGGAGGACTTTGATGTAACTCAGCTAAGAACGACTCCTCCTCCTCCTCCTGCGTTTTCGCTTCTCCCTGCTCCTCGTACTTCTTCCTCAGGAAGTTTAGAGGGCCGTGAACAGCACCAACAGCCATACGGAGGGGAAGAGAAGGGGGCGGGATCATGCGGACGAAGTGATTCCAGTGGATCTGCCACCCTAGGAAGATCACACTCGCAGCGGTTACGATGGGTTCCTTGTGTTGTTTGGGCCCCCGTTGCTGAGGGAGACGACGAGACGGAAGAAGAGGAAAAGGAGAAGGAGACACCGGGTAGGGATGGTGTCTCCTCTTCCGCGGTGTCGGGTGTTTCACCTGGTGGCAGGTCTACGAGGCACACGCAGGGACCTAGGCAGGGAGGGGCAAGTAAAGGGACGCTACCGGGTCATGAGAGACAGCAGCAGGCGAGCAAGGGAGATATGATGAGTCCTAGATCACGACTGAAGAAAGGGGGTGTGGAATATGAAGGTGGAAGGTCTGTCTCTTCTCCGCGTTCCATGTTTTCTCCACGTACTCTTTCTCCGCGTTCTTCTACCTCTCTCCAGCAGTCAGGAAGTGCCGGCGGTTTTCAAGGTGGTAGTAGTAGTCCTAGGAGGAGTAGTGGGCCGCCAACAGCCTTAAGGAGAGGAAGCCAGCAAGGTGGGAGAGAAGACGGCCAAACAGTAGGAGGAGGGGGCGGACAAGGGAAAGGAGATGAACAGAGAGGACAAGTAGATATGAGGAGAAAATCTGTCAATAGACAAGGCATGCCGGAGATCTTCGTGAGAGATGTCAGTGGATCTCATCAACACGGAAGAGGTGGAGATGAAGATGGCGTGATAGACAAGGAGGGTCGCACGACCTTGGCAGGTCAGAGATATCACTCCCCCGGTAATGTCGATTCGTTATCACGACGAGGAATGAGCTTACAAGACCATAAAAGGAAAGGCGGAGAACAAGGAGGAGAAGGAGGGAGTGGGACAGACATCCTCGCAGGGAGTCAGCCAGTGCATGCGAAAACTCATCCCCTTGGTAGTGTCACCATAAGAAGAGTATCTGTAAGTCGTGAACCCTCCACAATGATGGGAAGAAGCCAGCCTGGAAGTCCTCGTGGAAAGGAAGGACAAGGCAGATTGATGGGAGAAGACTTATCGCGGCGACGTCGGGGGGATGTGAATGACAGCGGAAAGAGTGAGAATCACGCTAGCGACCGAACGCTAAGTAGTAGTCCTACTAGGGCCACCCGCCTTTCTTTCAGCTCGAAGAGCCGAGGAGAAAGAGAAATAGATGGTGAGGATGACCGAACCTTTGAAGGAGGGAAGAGTTGTGGTGTATATGGTCCTCCTCGCAACAGAGGTAGCGGGGGTGTCCCTGGGGGCTATGAAGGCCTCCTACTACGTGATCAGACAATAGATGAAGAGGGTGGTGCGGGCCCAGACAGCCCGAGACTGAATGGCTTTATGAGTCGTGAAGAGGGAGAAGACGGATGGGCTAATGGCCACTTTAGAACAAGAGGAGACAGCTGTACCTCCATCGGTGATGAATTTCTAGAGGAAGGAGGACGTGGAAGTATGGGCGGTAGTGCATCGAGACAATGGACAGGAAAGATGTCTCTTGACGGAGACGGGGAATATCATCTCCCTCGACCTATGGTAAGCGAAGGAGAGGGAAGAGGAGGCGGGAGACGAGGAGGAGGAGAAGGTGAGGGAAGAGAAGATGACGAGGGGGATGAAGATGAAGAAACATTGAAAGAACTCTTAGCACAGACAATACGAGATCTACAAAATCTTGATCATGAGATCTACTTCACAGAACGTATAGCCCGAGAGGCAGACGAAATTGCCAAAGAGAAAGCCGCTGAGAAAGATGAACTCGAGAAACAACTTGAAGAAGAAGAAAAGAAGGTCGTAGCCGATGATGATGACGACGAGGAAGATGAAGAGGATGATGACGAAGATGAAGGAGGAGACGATGAAGATCTAGGGATCTTGGAAGATGACGGTGAAGAAGAGGTAGAGGAAGAAGGAGAAGATGATGAAGAGGGGGGAGAAGAAGAAGGGGATGAAGAAGAGGAAGAAGAAGAAGACAACGATGAGGATGCTGACGTAGCAGGAGGAGGAGAAGGAGCTGCCGCCGGATCGGATGATGGGTTGGAGAAAACTTCAGATGACAGCAGTAGTAGTGGTAGTGTTCCTTCTCTTAGCAATGATATTACAAAGAAGAAGAAGACCCAAGGAGGCGAAGAAGGGGGAGATACGGAGGACGATGTCTTTTCAGCTGTAAGAAAGATTGAGGGGCAGGTGAAGAAAGCAGCATCATGGGCAGATAGCGCACCAAAGAAGAGACTTGCGTCAGGAGAATATGACGATAAGATATTTTTGAGTAAAGAACGTTCATCGAGTTCCATAGGATCTCCAAAGTTGAATAAAGAGATGAGCCGGACAGACAGTAGTAGTAGTAGTAGCACGACGACAAAGAGGGTTGGCTCCTCATCAGCTATGAAGGACATGAGTAGGTCAGCAAGTCTTGGAAAGCCTGGGAGAAAAGGAAGTAAGAAGATGGTGAAGCTAAGTAAGAAGAGAACAATAGAAGGAGAAGCAGGAGCGTCGTCAAGTACAAAGACACGTCCGCTGAAGAGAAGTGCGACAATGGCACCAACACG
Organism: Cystoisospora suis; assembly: GCF_002600585.1. Taxonomy (NCBI): domain Eukaryota; phylum Apicomplexa; class Conoidasida; order Eucoccidiorida; family Sarcocystidae; genus Cystoisospora; species Cystoisospora suis. The sequence goes on from NW_027154072.1 coordinate 70,236, forward strand.
ATCTCATCATCCTCTTGAGAGGAAAGCAACGAAGAAAGTCCCTTCTTCCGGAGGAGGAGGAGCTTCGATGAAGAAGAAGAAAACGAAGAAGAAGACGAA
>NW_027154072.1:70430-70674 GCF_002600585.1 Cystoisospora suis
AAGAAGAGATTAGCACGTAAAGCCAAGCTAGCTGAAGCCGCTCGACAAGCCGCTCAGACAGCCGCTATTGCCGCGGATGCCCCTCGAGTCCTTCGAGCTCATATCATCATGAAACAAGAGAAAGCGAAGGCATTACGAGAACAGCTAGAAGCCAAGAAGGCTCGTTTGGAGCAACTCTTGAGGCGAAAACAAGCAGAACATCATCAGCTACAGAGTGGTCCAAGAGGACCAGGAGGAGGAGGAG
>NW_027154072.1:71008-71370 GCF_002600585.1 Cystoisospora suis
GAGTCCTGTGCTAGGTGGTCATGAGTCTTCTTCACATGTAAGCACTTCACCTGACTATTACGACATTCCTAATACCTTCTGGAATACAGGAGGAGGCATTGTGAAATGGCGCCGACCTTCGGAGGAACCGAAGAAACTTGAACCTGAGCCACGTATGATTCCCAAGAGAAAATCGGCGATCTTCGAAAGAGTCCGTCCCAAGACCTATGTCTTAAGTGAAGGGAAAGGTCTAGAAGGAGGAGGAATTGTCCGAAGTTACAAAGACTGGGTTCGCATGTATTATGGAGAAGAGAGAGTTAAAGAAATCTGGGGAGAGCTCGCGAAAGGTCCTGAGGACTCGTCGTCTTCTCCTCCAGGAGGTA
>NW_027154072.1:71528-71673 GCF_002600585.1 Cystoisospora suis
AACACGAAGAAAAAAAGATAGGTGAAGGAGACACGGTTGTCAAGGAGAACAAAGAAGGAATGATAGAGGGTGGGGAGGAGGAGGTGAGTGAAGAACAGGCGCAGAAAGAGGAAGAGAATGTAAAGATAGAAGAAGAGATGAATGG
>NW_027154072.1:71761-74259 GCF_002600585.1 Cystoisospora suis
GAATGGCGAGAACAAGAAGATAGGAGGAGAAGAGATGAATGGCGAGAACAAGAAGATAGAAGAAGAGGTGAATGGCGAGAACAAGAAGATAGGAGAAGAAGAGATGAATGATGAGAACAAGAAGATAGAAGACGAGATGAACCACGTGCACGAGAAAGTGGAGGGGGTGACGGAACAAGGATAGGAAGGCAAATGAAGAAAGAAGATGAAGGGAACGAAAATAACGACACAGCAGGAATCTGAGCGAGAGACAAGCATGGCGGCGTGCAGTAAATGAAGCTTGTTGTAGTAGTAGACTCGATAGAAACCTCTGTATCTTTATGTGCCTATCTATCTATCTATATATCTGTATAGACATAATATCTATGGGTCACTGCTACAAGTAGGTAGTAGGTCTCATGCAGTGACTAGAGCGATCCTTTCTCTTTTATTCCGTTCTCAAGGAGGAGGGTAGACGTCTCTTGTTTTGTCGCTATGAGTCTTTTTCCCTGTCTCTCCGTCAGAGCCATCATCCTGTCCTTCCTTCCTTTTTTTTCTCCCTTGTGCTTCTCATATCATCTCTTTCGGATGACTATGTGAAAAGACTTCGGCAGGAAGGCGGGCTGATACGATAACCGAATCTATCATCACTATTTTTAGAAACAGCTAGCCATGGCGTCGGGAGAGAGAGAGACACCAGAGGTAGCTGGCTGGCTAGATGCCGCCGCCCCTCTTCATCATGGTGACCAACCATTCAGTACTTCTCCCTTCCTCGTGTTCACTACTTTCTACAACGAGAATCTTCATGCGCCTCTTTGGCTCCTCTCTCCAAATTCATTTCCCTTTTCCTTTCTCTTTCCTACTGTTCTTCGAGAGATTCGTAAACTGCGCTGGTATCGAGGGGCACAAGGATTCCAGGAGCATCGCTTGACGCCAGCCGAGCCGTCAAGCGATGCTCCTGGAATCTTCTTACGAGATCGAGCATCGTAATGTATCTATCTCTCTTATCTAGTGAGGAATGAGTAATCTCACGAGTTTTCTTTTTAGCTTTTATTAAAGAGACCGTCGTGTGGAACCTTCTTTCTTGATATTTCGCTCTCCCCCATCTTTGCTCGCCCCGTAGACATTTCATCGGGCCTAGTGTACGTACACACACACGGTGTTCTCCGTTAGAGGGTCTGGAGAACATCACCGCGCTATTATTATTATCTAGACTACAAGAAGAGTGAACAGATCACACCATAGGGCTCCGCCTACCATCGCTGGCCTCTGTAGGAGATAAACAGAGAACCCTTTGATCTGACTTTCCATCCGAGAGGGAAAGAAGAAGAGTTTCTCTCTTTTATCGTACGGGCGGGGGCAGGCCCGGGACCTCCCCCCCAGGACCAGGAGTTTATAGCCGGTGCTACTACTATGGAGGAGGCGCCACATACCTTGCGTTTTGCCGTTCTATAGGTGAAGAGACTTTTCGTAAGGTTTTGTCACATCTGTCCGTCTAGCTACCTTTCTATCTCGGGAGCGTTTTTCCGCCTATAAGCCGAACAACGGAGCTGGTACCGGTCCTTCAGGAAGAAAAGCCTCTGTTCGTTTGGCATTGTTTCCTCTCTCCCCCCCTTCGCTTGCTTTCGTACCTTTGGCTCTTCACCTCCCTGTGATGATGAAGAGAAAGAAAGAAAGGGTAGATGAGGTTCATCTCCAAGAAAGTCTAACTAACAATGAATACACTTTCATCTGGGATATTCAGTTGGTCTCTTTATTATTTTAAGCCAGCCTTACACAGTAATAGCCAGATGCCTCTCGTCGATCGGTTTATCGGCGCGTGGATGAGTGTGTAGAGACACACATCGTATGTCTACCATGTCTAGGAATAGATCTTGCTTTTCTCAGAGGATCTGGAGAAGAAGATAGGACTATCAAATCTGGCGATGTATGGAGGCTTTTGCGTAGAAAGTGGACGTCAGAGGGTAAAACAACCGTCAGTAGGAGGTGTCACTTGAAATATACAGGAAAGAAAAGACTGCTGCGGTCTCTTGTTCTTCGCTTTTTCCCCTCTCTCTCTTCTTGTTGATACATGAGGGAGGCTTCAAATGTATCGACTATAGAGACGTGTACTTATCTGACACATCTATAGAGAGAGATACAGACATATAGCACCTAGACGCGTTCTTCGTCCTTTCGTGTCGAAGAAGAGAGAAGAGAAACAAGCAGAGGTCTTCATTCTGTTCTACTCTAATCAATAAGAAAATCTGTACACTCCTCCAATCGCACTCATTCCCCAAGGTTTGCTTCCCACTTTTAGACCTGGGTTCTCTATAGATAGCTAAGTATACATGTAACAAATACAGACATATATATATATATATACGATAGATNNCGAATACATATTCTTATACAAGACTACGACATTGTTCCAAGAGCGGAATGAAACAAGCCAAATGGTGAAGACGGAGTAAGAAGAGAAGTCGAAAGAAGAATCAAGATGAGAAGAGAGAGAGAGAGTTAGAGCAAGAATCCGCACC
>NW_027154072.1:74363-74572 GCF_002600585.1 Cystoisospora suis
AACTCTCCTTTTTCAAGGAGAAGAATACGTTGTGATGATGGTGACGGGAACTGTATATGACCTTCTACTACACCCCCTGCCACAGAATACTAAGTCTCATCCTCCTCATGAATCACCATGTCTAAGTAAGACATAGACAAAGCAGCCTCCTCTCTAGAAACTTCTCGCCCAGTTCGAAGTCAAGAGAAGAACCTTTCCTCTCATTTGCA
>NW_027154072.1:75028-77777 GCF_002600585.1 Cystoisospora suis
CGTCTCCAAAACTCACCCCCCTCGCCGGATCGGAAAAGACTGTCTTCTTACTCCTCCTCCTTCTCCTATCACTCCTACTAGAGGGGATTTCCTTAGTTGGTATGACTATATAGATTCCATCGGGGCAATGAAGACCGCGTGCGCATACAACGGTCTTCCCTGCGACTTCTCCTCTCTTACCATCTCTGTTGATGAAAGGCTCCCCCAGCCCCCCCTATCCCACCTCCTCCTCCCCCCCAGCCTGTAGCTCCTTCACCAGTAGTAGTAGTACTACTCCTACTTTGACCTGGGTAAGGGCCATTCATTGAACTCTTATCTCCAGCAGCTCTTTCTCCTCCTGGCTGTGTCGTGACTACGGCCCCTGGCGGTGGATTGCCTGTTAGATTTCGCGCTGAAGACGAATCCCAGAGAGAAGAAAATCTCGACTGATGAGCTTGACCTCCTCCCCCTCCCCCTCCTGCTGCTGCTGGTATGGAATGGGAAGTGCTTTTCATATGGTGACTTCCACTCAAGGAAGAAGAGGAAGATTCAGAAGTTTTTCTCTCTGTGAAAGGTTTACGACGTGGTGGAGAGGAATATCGATGATGATAGGGTCTTGAACGAGCTTCTTCTGCTTCTTTCTCACGTAGCTGTTGTTCTCTCCTTGCTTCGGTCTCTTCCATCCATTGTCTCCTTCTCTGTTCTCTCTTATCTAGATTCAATACAGCTCTCTTCGGTCCATTGCTATTGCTATTATTATGGCTGTTAAGATGACTCTCATCCTGACGATTACTATCTCCCTCCCTATTCCTCCCTCCACCCCCCCCTCCTGCAGATATCGAGAATCTCCCTCCTTCTCCACCCTGTCCTAGATGATGGGGGAGAATAGAAGAAGAAGGTTGATGCGGATCTTCGTCTTCATCCGAAGATAATTCATCGTTCACGCCTATCACGCGTCCTACGCCTCCCCCCCCGTTTCCTAGACTTCTTCCTAAGTTCGTTTTCTCACATCCATCCGCTGAGTGGGTTGTCACCCCCCCTTCGCCTCCTTGGCTACTCATACACCTAGTTAGACTACTGCTAGTAGTCGTCGATGAAGAAGAAGAAGCAGGGCGTAACTGATCAAGTGTAATGACACCCCCAGTCGCCTGAACAGGCTTTTTATCTTCACTATCCCATCGACCTCTCTTACTGGAGGTCGAGCCTCTCGGAGCATGCGAAGACAACGACGACGACGATGAGGGCCCTCCAAGACTTCCTAGATCTTGTTGAGAAGACGATGACAAACTTGCTGAGCTCCCCTCCCCCGCACTGGCCTGATGATTCTTCTGCTGCTGGAGAATAGAAGCCACAGCCGCTTGAGCTGCTGCAGTAAAAGGATTACTACTATGGCTCGAACTTCCGCTTGGATGAAATCCATTGCTTGCTGTCGCTGTATTATATTGATCACCTGTATAGCTAGACATTACATGCAGGAAGAAAAGGAAGAGCAACAAGAAACTTCGTACACTAGAAAGAGAAGTCGTCCTTCAGTGGAGAAAAAGACTCGTCGATTACAGATAGATAGATAGATAGAATTTGTCTCCTATCTATCATTGTGAACCCCCATGCTTAGGTAAGACGTCGACGAGCTTTCTCCCCACTACTACTACAGCATCATCTGCTACACTCGATCTGCGCAGGGAAGATCAGCTTGTCGCCTGGACCTGATCTATCTCTTATTTATCTCACGTACTGAGACACCTGCTAAGACACCACCTACCCCCCGTGTAGCTAAATGTAGCATCGTCTAATACCTGTCAGTGTATCTACTCTCCATGATAGATAAAAGAGAGGCTCACAGAAAGGACAGAGAGAGAAGAGAAAACAAAAAGAGACAAGAAAGAGAGATGACTTCGATTGCCATAGTACTCAAAGACAAGGAAGACCACCCGGAATCAGAAATGAAGACCCTGGGGTCCGACGACATCCCTCCATAAGAAATGCTCTCTCTGTAAGTAAGTCTATGTACGTCTACGAATATGCATCTCTCTACATATACATGCGGTAGGCGAAGCAAGTGGATCCTACCTTATGACTGTCTTCAGGTAGGTATTTCAGATTTATAGAGATACCTACACATTCTCTACTCCAGCTTCATTGATCTCCTACGCTAAACAAGCTATCTGCTTTTTCTTCCTCTTGATGAGTTTAAAGACAAGAATAGACTCAGTCGTGAGAGGACTCTATCCGCCGCTTTCCTAAAAGAACAAAATCTCTCTCTACACCCCCACGTGTCCAAGAAGATCTCCACTCATAGAGACGCCCGAACCAAGAAAGGAAAGATCATAGAATCAGTGTATATGAATGTGTATATAAATACATATAGAGACATACATACATATATATAGACATCTCTATATCTATAGATATACATATGTATACAGCTATAGGGATCTATAGATATACGTACCCAAGACCAGCAGATGAGTGCATGCGTAGACTACCGCCACCGGGTGCTCCCTTCTTGCCTCCTTTGCCTTTTTGAGGTTCCTCCATCTTCAAGCCTGCTAGGCGAGCAGTACGAAATGGCGCTGAAGAAGAGGAAGAAGAATCGCATGCAGTAGTAGTGGGAGCATAGGCACAGAGGTACATCCGTACTTATTACGCATGCGCTATACACAGAGATAGAGGTATATGCGTGTATGTCTCCACAGAGACACCAACTTCATGAAAAGAAAAAAGACCATGACAGGACATGAAGAGTTAAGCGGAAGCATCTCAAGTGGCA
>NW_027154072.1:78195-78400 GCF_002600585.1 Cystoisospora suis
AGCACTTTCAGGATGAGGGAGTCTGTGCGAGCTCTCAAGCAACTTCATTCATTCTGAAGAGACACCTCTTCTACAGGCGTATGCGTTTTCAAAGCAGTCCGAGGGCTATTATTGTGTGACCTACTTACATCGACTTTTGAAATCTCGAAACAGAGAAAGAACGACAACAGAGAGAAAGCAAAACAGAGAAGAAAATAGAAAGACA
>NW_027154072.1:78499-81424 GCF_002600585.1 Cystoisospora suis
AGAGATAAAGAGAGAAAGAGGGAGAGAGACATACCGAAAGACATCAGGAAAAAAAAGCAAAGATCATCAGACATAGAAGAGTGATGTGTGGTGAGAACTCAAAGTACCAAGAAGACAAGAAGAGGAAGGAATCTAACTATCTCTCTATCTCTCCATATATCTCTCCGCCTATATCTCTCTCTACCTATCTATCTCTCTATTTCTCTAACTACCTCTCTATTTGTCTATTTCTCTATCTCTTTATCTATCTATCTCTCTAGATCTATCTATCTCTCTGTCTCTATATCTATCTGTCTATCTAGCGTAGTGACTGGAAGAGAAAGGGACTACGGAAATCCGTGAGAGAGTTTCGTGGAGAAAGATAAACTTTGACTTAAAAAGGCAAACGGAAAAAATCCAAAAAGAGTATCGATTGAAAAGCGACTTTCTCTTATTCCACCACTTATTCTCTACCCCTCTGCTTGATATAGAACAAGAAGAAGAGATAGAGAAGATTTCGAGAATATTGAAGATATGAGAAAGGAAGGGACGAGGCAGGTCTCCCTTTCTCTTCTCTCCACATCTGTATCTTCTCTCTTCTCCACACTCTCATTCCCTCGCTACCTTCTGGGCCTTCCTGTTCTATACAGTGGTAAGAGATACACTATGCAGGTTTCTCTTGCAAGGAATCTCATCGAAAAGGCAAGTCTAGTCATCCAGGCTCCAGACATAAACATTAAAGTGGCAAGAGATCATGCTGTGAAGGGACGAAAACGATCAAGAAGACGAAGAAAAAGAAGAAAAGAACCATAAAACGAGAGAAAGCACTTCGCTCATGGGATGCTCTAGTGCGAGGGAGACCTCCCCCTACATACCTCACTTCCTCTTCCAAGTTTCTTGAGATATGCCCGTCTTCTTAGATATATATATATATATATACATGCATACGCACTTTTTATATACCTAAAAATATGTATATGTAGACTTCTTACGTATGTATATACATTTGGTATGTAGATATATGTACATGCATATGCAGGGAGAGAAAAGGTACCTCCATTGCTTCAACGAGAAGAGCAGCGGCGCGTTTTTCTCCTTTGGTTAAGAGAGCATAAGCCTTGCCTTTGCGTCCAGCACGTCCTGCCCTACCAATCCGGTGTATATACACATCCCCATCTAGCGGGGCATCATAACTGACAACAAGCGAAAGAGCTGCAGGGAAATCGAGACCTCGAGCAGCCACGTCAGTTGCAATAAGAAGAAGAGGAGAGATGAGAGAACTAGCAATGTCGATACTTCGATTGTCTCCACCGTCTCGGCAAGGAGGTAGACCTGTGATAGGAGGCGGAGGGGGCTTCAAAAGATGCTGATGAAGACGCCGAATTGCTGTCAAACGTTCTGTCTGATTTAGACCTCCATGAACAACTGTTACATCTGAAAAGAAAACAAGAAAGAAAAAGAAAAGAAACTTCCCTCTTCATTTGGAAGTGATAAAGAAAGCTTCAAGATCAGCAACATTCGTCACTTATCATCGATCTCCTTCGATTCTCAATCATACCACGCGAGCACGTATGTATGCGTATAAAGCTGTAGATGCGTAAGTGTATATACGTATATATAGGCGCACACACACATGCGCATCTCTCTCTCTCTATATATATATATGTATATGTCTATCCAGGTAGAAATAGACATACATATATATGTATATATGTACGGGTATAAATATATATATATATATATATAAACTAAGTCTCTGTATATGTCGCACTTGAAGACTGTAGGCCAGGGAGACATCAGAGTCTTTGTATCGAGAACACACATAGGCAGATAGGAAGAGAGAAGCGCATGACGTAAGGCTATCCACGAGGGAGTCTGAAGTCGTTCATCTTCTCTATAGGCACCTCAGTTGCTTCCTACCCGTAAGTAGGTAGACTTTCTCTGCAAGTTCTTGGTGAGTTCCATGCATACCACTGTCAAGATTCTCTCTACGGACCAGCTGTTAAGAGAAGCATTCCCTGACTATCTTTTTTACTTCCCTCTCCACCTCTCTGTGTAGATCGGCCTGCTTTATGTAAGAGTCCCAGCAGCATGATCTGAAACCCATTTGTCACTAACGAGAGAGAGAGGGAGAGAAGTTTTACTCCTTCTAGAAACAGCGACCTCTCAGCAAGTCCGCTCAGGCACAGAACACATACACTGCCTTCTACTATGTGTGTACGTACATAACCTTCTACCCTTAGATAGATAGATAGATGTGTCTGGAGAAACCATGTCTGTACATACACTTGAACGTTTGATCAGCATTCCTTTTGAGAATTCTAGGGTCATGGCTTGCATCTCTTTCTTCTCCTCCTCCATCCCCATCTAGTGGTTGTTCATCAGGCTTCAACTGCAATAACCGTGCAGCAGCGGCCTTTGTATTTGGAGCTGAGACGACCGAAGATAAACTGCCCTGACTCATCATAGAGGTCTTCTTTGTATGGCTGCCTTCGCTCTCTCTTCCCATTGAATTCTTTCCATCTCCTCCTGCGTCCTGCGGGTGTCTTTTCATCTGACATAAAGCTAGCTGATTCATCTGCTGTGTGAGTTCTTCTTCCAGAAGATATGCAAGATCTTCGCATCTCTGCTGTGTGTTGCAGAAGATCACTCCGACTCGGCCCTTTGATAGATCAGAAGAAGAAGAGAGTCTCCTGTCTCCTAAGGAAAGAGCGGGATTGACGTTTCCTGCAGGTGAGGAAGAGAATGAAGAAGACGGCGATGTGGCGGTAGTGGAGGGGGGAGATGCTGATGGTGTATGAAGACTTCTCCCACAGAGATCCCCTCCAAGAAGAGATAGGAGATGACTCGAAAGCCACTGAAATTTCGCTTTCTCGTCGTGAACAATAGAAACATTCTGCTCGACAGACTTCGCTGCCTGGATACCAAAAGAAAGAAAGAAAGAAA
>NW_027154073.1:0-229 GCF_002600585.1 Cystoisospora suis
TAGTATGGCCCGGGGGATCCTAGAGACCATTCGCGATTCCATGAGACTCCAAGGGTTCTGCACAACTTATGCACCTCTATTAGATCATTGTGTTCTACGAAGCCTGGACTGCATTACATATTCACAACCAACATGAGAAGAGCGGAATAGATGGCCGGATGTTTGGTGGCTTTGATATATTGTGAGGAGCATTGCGAACCCTAGAGCTGTCCGGTCAAATAACCCCCTC
>NW_027154074.1:0-466 GCF_002600585.1 Cystoisospora suis
GCATTAGTCCAGCTTACCGGCCCCGATAGAATCAGGGGCAGTTGCAAGTTGGCCGCGCGCTATAGTACACCACACCGGATCCTAGCAACCCCCAGCAACGGTTCGTTCTACGACGTGTTAGATCTCCGAACAGGTCTCATCAGAAGGCTTAGTCATCGCCTGCTACGAAGGTTTGTCCCCAGTGTCCTCACCTCGGCGACAGCCCCGGAGTAGGAGGCCGACATGTATCTACCTAGAGGAAGAGGGGCTAGAGGAAACAAAGAAGGAGAAGAGAGGGGAGCCACGCTCGCCCCAATATTCTCCGACGCGGAGCAGTCGAACGGCACACGACACGTGACTCCGGCCATTTTCTCTAAAAGTTACCCCGCAACTCAAAGACGGGGTCAGCTCACCCAATGTGCGGACGCCCAAACGGCAGGAACGTTAGAGCGGGAACCAGCCGACGTGCGGACGCCGGAACGGCAGG
>NW_027154074.1:674-820 GCF_002600585.1 Cystoisospora suis
GTGACCACTGCAGGCTTTGGCGGACATATCACATAGCATGTTCTCTTCCTGTAACTATCGCCATTCATTACAGTAGGTGTTTGGGAGGAAATTCCGTTAGGCAGTCAGCGTGCGCGTCAACGCGAAAACGCCAACTCAGTTCCCTC
>NW_027154074.1:968-1617 GCF_002600585.1 Cystoisospora suis
CTTCCTTGGTTCCTGCTGCCGAGACCCGGAGGCTGCTCCGATCTGACTGGGCAACCACCTAAACCTGCGACACAGTCCGACTCTCATTTTAGTATATTTTCATTCACTTAGAAGCGCTCATCAAGCCGCAGGCATGGGAGCGGGAAAGAAGCTGAGGCTCCACCGTCTTCAGACAGCCCCATAGTGAGCTGCGGGCAGCGGACGTGGGAGTGTCTGTGCGCAGCAGACACAGCAGCTAGCGGTGAGGTCCTCAAAACGCCCAGTGACATGTACTGGAGATTTCGCAACTCCAGGTTTCCTTTCTTTCCTTCATTTCTGCAGGCGCGTGCACGGGGAAGCGAGCACCCTGCTGTCTTTCCTTTCCGTACAGCCTCGCCAAGAGAGAGAAGAGGCCTGCCTCATTTCACCCTTTTCTACGACCGAAGAGTGAAGGCTCTGCGATTTTGTTTTCCCTGCGGTTTCAAAGAGATAGTGTGGTGCTTCTTCGCTTTGGTCACAGGACCGAGCCGTTCGCACAGGCGGACTAACTGCTCACCGGAGATAGGATTCCACAGCAGGCAACTGTGCAGCGTTTCTATATGGACGTTCCCCCTCCTCTGGACAGCCACAGCTGAATAACCGGCTTCGATTGCAGGTGCTAATCACAATG
>NW_027154074.1:1662-7169 GCF_002600585.1 Cystoisospora suis
CTGTTCTTCCTCTCCGTGTCCAGATCCTGTCTCGTTCAAGGGGAGCATCTGAAAGCAAGCCAACACGAAAGGCAGCTGAGTGCAAATGAAAACACCGGGATTCAGACATGCAGCGGTTCCAGCACGGAGCTCGTCTTGGAAGGAGCCAATCAGACGTTCAGGTTCGCCTGCCCAGAAATGATGAAACTCTACCCGCCGGAAGATACAAGGCCTTCCCTACCTAGCGGGGCTACGGAGGCGACCGACCCCACGTACAGGGTCTACGACTTCGATCCATCCAAAAAGACAGGGTGTGGCAGCACAACAAACCTCCTCGCTACGGTCGTCCCTGGCTCTACCGTAGTTGGGATATCAGAGTCGGATGTCGTCAATCATTCGTTTGTGTACACGCTAACTCTGGGTCCTTCCCAAGCTTCCCCGAAGTACCTCTGCTACAGTTGCAAGCCGTCCGAAAATCCATCCCAGCATGCCGCAAACAGTTGCACCATATATATAACGGTGCCGCAAACCAACAATACAAGTCCTCCGTCAAATCGAGATAAGCCGTCTGGATCCGGTTCCTTTTCTCGCTCGGTGTTCGGTTGTTTAATTCTGGGTGTAGCAGGGCCAGCACTGGCGTTAATGCGTCATCTGTAGGACGATACCATGAATTTCTCCCCGGTGTTTTGTCTGTCGTCGCTTCCTGCATGCTGTCTCATCTGGGTTACGACGAGTGAGCACATGAGGCTCTCTCCTGCGAGAGGGAACTGTACGCGTGGAGGCAGTTTCTGAGGAGCTGTACGCAAAAACAGCATTTTTTGAAGGAAGCTACACGATATTGGACTATTTGCGTGACTGCGATCCGGTCACCGAACTTCGGGCGAGCCCTGCATAACGGGGTGCTAAGAATGTAAGAGAGAAACGTCGGTGAAGCTGTACTACTCTGCTGTTTGGAACTAGGGCGAGACATAGACTGGGTCCTGTCCCAACATCAAGGCCAATTGTCATAGTAATGCCGCGCTTTCCCAAGGAAGCTCGCTTTGACTGCAATTTCACTGCAGGCATACATGCATCTGCATCGATATATAGATATATATATACATCGGGAGGCCTAGCTACACACGGTGCAGGTTGAAGTTTCGTGAGAAGTCGGTGATGTATGTCGACATGCAGACATGGATCGAGGGTGACGCAGATAGTGGCAGGTAGGGATCAAATGATGCATGCGATACGCAGCTATACAGCATGGAGCAGCGATAGCATTTGTCAGGAATGAGAAGAAAGCAGTGTACAGAAGAGGCCGTAAGTAGAAGGTGGAGTCGGAGAGAGAAGTTCGACATTGATCAGGAGCGAGGACATGAGAGAAAGGGGCACGGCTACTGTTTACAACTCCCCGCCCTCCTCCAAATACACCAGCAACATGCCGATCGGCTGTCATTAGTGCATTTTTATCTCCCAACCTTCGTCCTACCCGGACGCCAGCTTGAAAGAGCAGCGGAAATGTTTTGACTTCGATGAAGGGGAGATTTAGTCAGGGGGTTGAGAGATCAGCTGGACATTAACGAGTCGCGGACCAGCACGAAGAATTCTACAGCTCTTCCCATGCTTCATCCGCCATCAGAATTCTTTCTCCTTTCTCTCCCCGCCCGTGCACCAATTTGTTATACTTCTCCATTAGTCATGTCTTGCGTTGTAACCCAAGAAAGAATCACCGAGATTAACGCCTCCGGTGTCACTGCTATTTAACCTCTATGCATGCACACTACGGAGCAGTTTCCCCCTTGAGGAACCGAGAAATACCTCTACTTCATTGATAGTACGTACACTACAGGAGATACACGATGCTGCTTGAGGTGCAGCACTATACGCCCGAAGGACTATCTGTTCCTTTATCAGCGTCATCATATGCTTTGTTCTCTGCTTCTCTTTTTTCTCCCCCGTCATCTCGGCTCTACGCTCACTCGCTGTATTCCGCGCTCGTTGGATCGGCTTGGCTGACGTCCAGGCAACTGCATTTCTTCAGACACCACCAAAGTCTTCTTGGGATATTTCTTAGAAAAACAGAGCCCGTGGAGGCAAGGCAGGAAAGAGAGTCCAGGACAATTCTGCAATAGCAGGAATTCCTGCAGCGACACTGCTGTTGCTTTTGTATTGTTTCGCGTGTGCGTCTTCATCGTACAGCATGCGCTGTACCAACGCCGTCCACTTCGGCGGAAGGAATTGCAGGCTTCCTCAGTTTTTCTGCCTTCATTCGTCTTTAGGGTTTCTTCACGCTCTTCTGACCCTCTGGGACAGAATGCGATGTTCTTTTTTCTGAGAGCCCGCGAGCGAATGCTTGGTAGCTGATACATCCCTTCCACTATGGCATTTGTGGCGGACCTAGAAAGAGCATCAGTTTATATGAAATCCGTCCTCTTCTTCATTCTCCGTCTCTAGGGTGAACACTCTAAACTGTCCTCTCCTTGCGAGGATATAACTAAGAAAGGATGTACTCTGTGTCGAAGAAATGAGTTTGCAGGGAGCATAGCGAATCTAGTCAGCTCCGCTGAGTGGTTACTGTCAAAAGTCGTTCGTGCGACAATCCTGAACAGTCGGCGCCTGGCAGAGAGGTGAACAGCGTGGCAGAGAAAATGACCCACTTTAAGAAAGGGTTCTGAAACATATCCAGGTTGAAGTGTACGAAGACACCTTAGCGTCCCTCAGTCCGTGAACTCAACTGGACTCCTCCGGTGTACGATTCCGATGGCTGTGCCCCGACTCCTAGAGAGGTGACGCCCTACGCGTTTCACACCCTGACTGGCGCCAGTCCGGCTCCACGGCCCCATGCAGAGTTGGTGTTACTGCTGTGATCTCAACTCAAAACATCCCACGCTGGCTAAATTGGGTAAGCTTCCTGGAAATGTTTCGTCTTCGCCTGGCACGCAGATACCCTACCTCGCGGGAGATCGCAACGGCTCTACACAACAGAGACAGGATGTCTTCAGACCGGTGTACTGGGTGTCTAGTGTGGCTTGCCGAGCTGGGCTGCCTTCCCGAAGGGGCAGCTCATACCAGAAGCAAACATTCTGTACTGGGGATAGTGCTCTGGCTAGTACCCTCTCGCAGAGCTGCTAGGAAGGGCGAGCAGCTTGCTGTTCCACGCTTTCTTACAGGACCCACAGCTCTCGCATGCAGTCGTGTGGCCTTTCTAAGCTCGATCGTGTGAGGTCGAAACTTCCTCCACGAACTGTGCAGCGCTTTTCTTTGAGATTGCTCGCCTGTTTTGTTGTGAACAATGTATTACTGTATCGCCTTGGTCTCTTGCAGGTGGTAATTACAATGACGGTCCTTCGCCTTGACTGTCGAGTGACTTTTGTCAGTCTCTTCCTCGTCTGCCTTTCCGCTTCCGGCTTCTGGCTCCGAGTAGAGAGTGCAGAGAAAAGTGGGAATCTACCCGGTGACCACTCAACCGGACAAGTTCCTGCCGTCCCAGTATGTAGCTCTGAAAACGTGAAGCTTTCTGGCGCGAGCAAGACGTTCAAATTCAAATGCTTAGCAGGTTGGAAACTTTCTCCTGTTGAGGATACCCCTGGGGAGAAAAGCCCTCCGACCGAGGCAGCGCTGAAGAAAGTCAACGTGTTCGGCGCAGCTGGTCAGGAGAATCCTGTAACCCGCAGGCAACGCCCCTTGGTGAACTCGTTCCTGGATCAGCTCTTCAGGCTACCAAGGAAGGTGCAGCCGGTGTGTCCGACAGCGTCCAGCCCAGCGATACCTTGTACACGCTTACTCTCGGTGATGCGCTGGATGAGGAGAAGCACCTCTGCTACATCTGCAAAGCTCCCGCGGCGAGCGGGCTCAACAGGCAGACCGATCCGTCATCCCAGCAGGCCTGTACCATATATGTAACGGTTCCTGCCAAGAAAAGCCCAGACGGCTCGCAGCAACCGGATACGAAGCCAGACCAACAGACGGGTCAGAACCCAGATACTCAGACAGATCCAAAGCCAGACAAACCCTCGGACTCTGCTTCTTCTTCAATTTCCCTGTTCGGTTGGCTGTTGATTTGTGTAGCAGGATCTGTGTTGGAACTGATGGTCCATTTGTAAAAGGGTGCACGTATATGGAGTGTGCTCATTTCCTTCTGTGTCAAATGTGTTCTCACTGTGTACCAGGTTCTATATTGTACAGCGCTGCTGCTCTTAAGTGCACGGTTTTTCTGTCTGGGTATTTGTCAGGGCGGCCAGCCCGAGCAGAGATGCACACCTGCTCTGCACAGCGATGCCGCTATTGTTCCACACTACCGCTGACTGGTACAGTGCTACTCAACAAGAACACGACGAGTAAACTGGTGGGAGTCGCAACGGTTGCCGACGAGGCTTGCCGAACTGTTTCCTAATGGCAGAGACAGACTATGTCTCTGCAACGCCCGTCTGCAGACAATTTTATGGGAGGGTTTGAAACACCCTGCACTGCGGTAGACGGCAATTTGTCTCACGTGGCCATCCCTGGCGGGGGAGCTCAGCCGGGGGAACTGCAATCAAATGCAGCTTTCTCATGCCTCCAGGTTTCTACAACGCGGGCGGGGGGACAGGATGAACTGTCGTTAAGGATTGTATCGCTACATCTTTCCATCTATTAGAGTCACGCAGGCTACTCCGGAAAAACCCACACACCAGTATGTTGTCTCGAAATCGCAGTGCTGAAACCAGGAGTGGACGGTCTACACTTTCTCCTGCACAGCTCCGCTGGGTTTGCTGAAGTATCTACTTACAATGGAGGTTAGCCTGTTCGAGAGCTTCAGATGATCACCGTTGACACGTGCTGCTACACGGAGAGTTCCTGAGTTTTGTCGTCCGGGGGCTTGTCTCTCCTAGTCTCCTTTCAGAGATCGGAGCCAAAAAAAGTTGAGCGACAGCTGGGTGGTTGTCTCTTCTATTCTCTGTTTCGTCTAGAGAGTGGAATCAAAACAGTTCAGCGAGGCAAGGAGGGCCTTCCGAGCTAGATGAAGTGCCCGTCCACAAGTGATCCACTTGCAGATCGCAGAAACGCGATTTTCTGACTCGAAGTGGACAAAAACTGAAGTTTTCCGTTGGCGGCCGGTGACTAGCAGTCCAGGCTGAAGCTAAACAAATCTTTTATCCCAGGCCCCCCGACCACACCTCAGGGTGCCTGTCGCGAGAGTGAGGGCATAAACACCTCCGTCGTGGATTTCCACTCAGTCAAAGAGATGAAGGGGACATTCTGATGTTCAGTGGATCAGCGGGTGAGCTAGCGTTGACTTTTGTACTCTCGGCCGAGCAAAAAAGCTTAGTCGTTTCTGCTCTGCACTGCGAGCGGAAATGAAGAAAGGTTCCTGAACCTACCTGGGAGGATAAACCTATTAGGCTAGGAGCTGTCCTTGGAAAAACTAAGAAGCCCCCCGGATCAGTTTGCTGTTCAGTGGAAAAGAAAAGCAACATCAGGACTCCCGAGAGTTTAACAGTCCTTCGTTTCTCTTGGGGCTATTCGATGATGAGAATAGAATCATAATGTAACGCCCGCGCTTTGAC
>NW_027154075.1:0-322 GCF_002600585.1 Cystoisospora suis
TAAGTGCACCGAGACAGACGGCGAGTGTGGCGTCAGGGAGTCCAGGCGAAATCACTGCAAGCACGCTATCTGGGTTCATCACGGAACAAACGACAGGCTACGGCACCGTAGAACGCCATAACACAACAGCGGACAAAGAACAGCCGGGTAGCGCAGTAGCGCATCCCGACATGCCGGGACAGGTTGGAACGCGAATCACCGCCGCACGTATAAGAGAGTGCAAGGATGGGCATAGTGGGGACAAAAGGGTGATATCGCGTGAAGAGCGAGAGACGGAGGGAGATTATGTCGTACCATCTAGTCTACGAGGTGGTGCGTGCAA
>NW_027154076.1:0-384 GCF_002600585.1 Cystoisospora suis
TCTACCTCATTGCACGCACCACCCCGTAGACTAGATGTTACGACATAATTTCCCTCCGTCTCTCGCTCTTCACGCGATATCACCCCTTTGTCCCAACTATGCCCATCTTTGCACTCTCTGATACGCGCGGCGGTGATTCGCGTTCCAACCTGTCCCGGCATGTCGGGATGCGCTACTGCGCTACCCGGCTGTTCTTTGTCCGCTGTTGTGTTATGGCGCTCTACGGTGCCGTAGCCTGTCGTTTGTTCCGTGATGAACCCAGATAGCGTGCTTGCAGTGATGTCGCCCGGACTCCCTGACGCCACACCCGCCGTCTGTCTCGGTGAACTTATATGCACCTGCTTCACCCAACACTCGCACTCCTGATCTTCTATGCTGCTTATG
>NW_027154077.1:0-171 GCF_002600585.1 Cystoisospora suis
CGAATACGACAAGCAGATCGAACAGAGTGTCCAGAGGCCAAGAACGGCCAGATCACGCACGCGGCGACCCAACAATCAAGAGACGGGCCCAACAGGAGCATACCTGGAGAAGGACAGCCCCGGAGAAGGCGAATCCACCTCACCAGAGCCTTGAGCATCCCTAGCAGATCA
>NW_027154077.1:689-831 GCF_002600585.1 Cystoisospora suis
ACTTCCCGACTCACCCGCGCGGCCACGCTAAGCAGCATGGCAACCACATAGCGTACACATTAGATTAGTAGGGCTCCTAGTGGAGCCTAATAAAGTTAATAAGGATAGGGAAGTCTATCCAGAGCCTTGAAGCTCAGCAAGG
>NW_027154078.1:0-257 GCF_002600585.1 Cystoisospora suis
GATATTTTGCACCGAAAGAGCTGCGGAACGGCGCGGGTGCCGTCTACCCCGCAACGCGCGCATAGTGGAGCACGAATTTGGCCGGTCTGAGCGGCCAGGCCACTTAGGGCAATAATTCGAGGTGCGCTAAGCATTTTGTACGATTTTGGGAATTATTAGAACCCCGCATTAGGATGGCGATACCTTTTCTGGAACCTCGCAACAAGCGAACTTCCCGACTCGCCCGCGCGGCCACGTCAAGCAGCAGGGCAGCCGCA
>NW_027154079.1:0-383 GCF_002600585.1 Cystoisospora suis
AGTGCTTCTTGCCGTGGTCCTTTCTTTCCCGCCCTAAGTCCGGCGGATCCTGTGACATTCGCACCGCTCTGGCGATAACCTGTTTTAGGGTCAAGTCGTTATGGCCTCGTATATTCAAGGCGAGCTCCGGGCGGAGCCCGTCAATGAAAATCTCCAACCTTTCCTCTTCTGCGAGGCCTGGGCACTCCGCTGCGGCAGCGTTAAACTCGAACAGGTACTCCTGGATGGTTCCGGTTTGCTTGACTCGTCGTAGTTGTCTTACCGCTGCTCTGTAGTTGCTTGCCGCGAAGTGTGCCTGGATGGCTTCTCTTAGTTCCGGCCACGATGCCGGCCTTTCCTGCCGTCCTAGAGACAGGAGGTACCAGTTCATGGTCTCCCTGTTG
>NW_027154080.1:0-301 GCF_002600585.1 Cystoisospora suis
ATGAATTGAGAGAGAGAGAGAGAAAGAGAGATGAAAGATAGGTAGGAGGATAGACTAAAGTTAGATCAATAGACAGATGAATAGAGAGAGAGAGAGAGAAAGAGAGATGAAAGATAGGTAGGAGGATAGACTAAAGTTAGATCAATAGACAGATGAATTGAGAGAGAGAGAGAAAGAGAGATGAAAGATAGGTAGGAGGATAGACTAAAGTTAGATCAATAGACAGATGAATTGAGAGAGAGAGAGAGAGAAAGAGAGATGAAAGATAGGTAGGAGGATAGACTAAAGTTAGATCAATAGA
>NW_027154081.1:0-21852 GCF_002600585.1 Cystoisospora suis
AGTAGCGACGCGGCAGCACACTCTACTAGACAACTCCTGTCTTCGTTATTTGGTGTTGAGGTAGGAACACCTTTTGTCGTGAGCCCGAGTCCAACAGACCGAGTAGGCCGCAGGCATGCATCCTGTGATGGCTGTGTATGATCTGCTTTATGTTCTTCCCATGTCAACACCTGACGTGCACCCGCGGCGTCGTCCTCCCACCGAGGTCGCATCCTCCTTCCCCCAGCTTGGTTGGGCAGAAGGTAGACGTCACTACACCACAGAACGACCAAGAGAACGGCCACCCCGGTTAACACTGTACAGAACGGAAGGCTCTTCGTCCACATTCGCTGCGTCTCTGCTGAAGCCTTCTGGACTAGCGCTAAGTGGATATCTTGCACCTCCTCCGGGCTTTTGAGGTCCCTCTCTTGCTCCTTCTAAGCGGCTTGTGTCACCAACAATGACCAAGCAGTCTGTTGTACTGCCCTCCAGCCATTTTCCCCTTCATGCTACGTAGTGGACTGCATTTCCGGTGAGAACAAGCACGCTTTCCAGAAAGCACTTCAGTCTACCCGTCGGCTTTGCCTTGCTTGTGAATAATCTGTTGATGCGTTCTAGTCGAAGGTGGTACTACGTAGAGAGCAGGAAGACTTCCCCTGACGTAGAGAAGCTTCTGCTGAACACACTACCCGAAACCGCAGCCTTGGGCTAATGAAAGAACGGTGTGCCTCGCTCAAGGAAAGAAGACAAGCCGATCAGACGAAAGCGTCACACGAAAGCTGGATACAAGAGGCGAGTCGAGAAGCCCGGACAAAACTGGATGTAGACGGAATAAGAAAATAAAGTAGACCAAGGAACCAGAAGTGTCACCCTACCCCTTGTCCTCTCCCGTTTCCCTTGTTCACACTACTCAGATCGGTCGTATCGTAGTTGCTGAATACCTGGGATCTTGAACTTTTGAAATAGCTATTCACTGCTCACCGAAGACGTAGGCGGAAAGCCACCGAAAGGGAGGCGACCTGCCTTTTCGGAAAGACCCTCGCGGGACTCGGCACTGTCAACAAGGAGTCCCCTTCCATTAGAGCCGATTTCGTACTCCGAGCCCGGACAAAGTCAAAATGCAGCAGACCGCGGCTGCAAGGACGATTCGAAGACAGCCACTTCCCCTTTCCGTTTTTTTCTCTTACAGGTTTCGTTGTCGTCAGCAAGGTTCGAGAACGTGTACCTTCAAGACTGTCTGACTGTCGCAGGACTATTCTGATGTTAGAAGGAGTGTCCGTTGTGACTAGAGACTTCAATGACACTACTCTGTGGTCTTGTCTCATTTCCGAAAGTTACGTCTCAGTCCGTACACTAGGAATGAAAGTGCAAAGAAGAAAGGCTTCGGGAAGAATAGGAGCTTTTTATGCCGAGGAAATGCCCACCGGCTTCTTGCTTTCAGCGTTAATGCATGTAAAGCCTCACCAAAAATAAACACGGAGAAGAACAAGAGAACCTGAAGGGACGACTAGATGCCTAGACTTATCAGCCAATCTGTCTACCTCTGTTTTTTCGCTTTTTAGTGCCACGGGCGGGCCTATCTGTATTTGCCTCCCGGCGCTCACGTGGATCTTCCTCTCTGAACAAAGAAACCTGTTTTTTTAAGAGGTGGGTCTGTATGGCTACACCCATCATGCGCCGCCAACATAAGTTCCGCGACCACCCCGACTACCCAGTCTACTTGACATGCACACTGGACGTCAACTACTTTTTGCTTTTTGAAGTGCCAAGCGAGACAACAAAAGATAAGTTTCCGTATTCATACATCACTTCTGCTGGCTGGACGTCAGCCTTCCTTCGGCAGCATCACCAGCACTATGGCACAGGATGTAGAATCTCCCCCGAGAGAAGTGAGTACGACAACTCCCTTGTCCGTGCTAGCTCTCCCAGGTGCGTTTGTCCGCCGATTCACGCCGTGGCAAGACTCCGACTTTCAGGTATGGTGAAAGAAAGTCGAGAGAGACCGGGAAAAGGCCCATAGAATGGAATCGTAATGGGGAATTTCCGTGTGTAGTGGGTTTTTTTTTGTAGCTTCTCCGTCTTATCTACGCGCCTCGATGCGTATTGACTACTATTGATAGTACGACGAGCTTCCTCAGCCTCCTTCCTTTCACTCTTCACCGAGCATGAGCTAGCTTGCGTGAGGAGCAAGCAAGCAACCTCGGGGTTTCTTCTTCTTTTGAAACAAACTGAATGCGAGCCTGTAGGGCTCCCGACTGTATTGGTTTTCTGAACGACTTTTTTCCGAAGCGTTTGTGAAGTTTCATCGTCGGAGATCGAGAAGCCGTTGCTCAATGTGACGTTCCATCTCTTGAAACCGGTTGTCGCTAGTGCCTGTTTGGTGTGTACGCCAGCAAGAGCAACTCCGAGAAGCTAGACTGCATTTGCTACGAAGGAGGAAGACCACTGCAGAGAGGAAAGGTGGGAGGTTTCTTCATGCATATTGAACTAACAGCAAGACCTACAGGACTAACACCATCCTTACGATCATGATGCCTTCACTAGGCACGAAAACTGTCTGCGAAGCGAGACATATGCGTCGCTGTTACATAGGAATTCCTAAGTGTAAGTGTGCCGAAGGCAGTTCGCCAACTGACGATGATGCGACCCTGTGCTACTGGACCGACTTATACACCGGCAGGGAGAGGGGTACAAAGAGGCCTGGATGATTTGCAGCAGACAAGACCGTTGGGTTTTGTCTTTCTCGAACCTCTAGTTTGAACTCAAGCGAATCGGATGTCAAGACGACTACCACTTCCGCCCCCCAATTCTTATGCCCGCCTTTGGTATCGATCTACCTATATAAATACATATACATATGTATCTATGTGTCCTACAGACTTAGACTACTGCTCTCCCTCCTCAATCATGCTGAACAGGACGCGTGTATCTGTACACCTACTACACCTGTCACCAGAATCTATCACTATTTCATTAGACACGACAAACTGCTCGTATATTACTGCCTCCATACCACTCGCGCGTCCCACGCGACAAACTGAAACTCTTCCTTCCGCACTCCCACCACTTACCTGGGCCTGTCAACATCGACGAATACAACCCACCTGTAGCGCCGGCGCCGCCTCCTCCTCCTCCTCTTTCCCTTTCTCCCCCTACACCTACGGCAGTCCTTCCCCCTCCGGCAGCAACTGGAATCTTCTCTTGGCCCGATGAATAACTCAGTCCGTTCTGCGGAGGAGTTACGAGTAAAGACCCTTGATACGGTTGCACCCCTTGTTGCTGCTGCTGCTGCTGACACCCGCCTCCATCAATCGGACCTGCTGTTGCAGGCACGAGGAAGTCTTGTCTTGTCGCTGAATGGACTGTAGCTTTTGACCCTATCTGAAATGAAGAAGGAAGGCATCACGGGAGATAATGCTTATATATGCTCCTATCGGGATATATACCACACGGATATACTTATCTCGTAGAAGCGACGAACCACCGCTGCTTTACAATATTCACACAAAGCGATCAATGTCTTCGTAGGAAACGAAGCAGCAGTACTTGTCGGCTCTATCTGCATCCATGCCACCTAGTACAATCAATCATTCCCGAGGGGTAAAAGCTCTTCACATGCAGCCAACTTGCTCCACCATGCTTTCGCCTCAGCAATCCAACAACTCACCTTTGATTCAGAGAAGTAAGTCTATATTCGTCCATATACAAAACACGCTCCCCGGTTTGTGCTCCCGGAGGCTGGAATAGGTACATCTCCTAGATCCCATCTCTGCAAGGACTCACTGCATTTCTCAGTACACAGCTCTGTCTCGTCTACTCAAGCGATATCCTTACTGTTGCCCCCTCAACCCTATGGTGCTTTTCGCTTACACGATAGGAGAGATCTGCCGAAGTCGAATGAAGTACTTGGCTTATAATCTCTTCTTCTTCCTCTTCTTCTGCCTGGAACATACACATACACATACATGGCGACTTAGTAAAGAGAAACCTTTCGTTCCTGCTTCGCATTTTCTTCCCTCCTTCGCCTACGGAATTGAAGAGATACACCGAAAGAAACAACAAGATTGGCACCAGACCCGCCGTGTCCGCCCATCTGCACCAACAAGGCCTCTTTCTAAATGACAGAGAAAACACGAATCCGGAGGACAGGCACCCGAAATCATTCTAAGGTCATGACATGCATAAGGAAAGGTTGGTACTGAATAAGTAATGTCCATCGTGAAGGAGGACAGAACAAGTGGTGACGCCTGAGGCTCTGCATATCCCAGGACAGGCTCAAAGCATTCCCGATTGTCCGTACACACATGTCGCCATCCACTCCAATGTCGCTATGGTTTCGACTCCCCTTCGCTGGCATCAAGGGAGAAGAAAAGATTGTTGAAGTACGTAAGCTTTCCACATTTCTATCGTCGATATAAACAGATCTATCAGATACTACATGTAGCCCATATTAACAATTCGCGAGGAGATGTGAATACTTGTACGGGAGGGGAAGAATATCGGGACAGACTCGGGTCGCCCTTGCAAACTTAGGAATGAAATGTACTCTTCTGCGCATACTTCATACACTTCTCCGCGTGCAAGCCGACCCCGCCACAACGCAAACCCTCAGAAAGTGCAAAAGGAGCTCGAGAAGCAGCGAAGAAGACGTAGAAAGACAAAGAAAACAAGACGTACTGGATCAGCCATAGCATCATCAATAACGTCGGTCATCATCTCTTCCTTGAGAGGAGAAACAAGCAGTAAACAGAACGACAGAAAAGAACAAGTGGAGAGGCTCTTTGGCTAGACAGAGGAGAAACGGAGAGAGATATGTACCTGAGCATCAACATGAGGAACTGCGCGATGACAGATGAGCGAAGAAGATTGTAACAGTCAAGGCATGAGCAGAGTCCAGACACACGTACCCAGGAATGCATGTATGTATGACGGTGTACGTATGTATGAATATGTCTGTATGCATGAACGACTATGGATGTACGAATGAAAACGTATGCACCTATGAAAATGTATGGATCGATGAATGTGTACGTATGTAGGTACGAGTGTTTGATTATGTATGAATGTAGGGACGTGTGAATATGTATGCATGTATGAACGAATATGTATGTATGTTTGAATATCTATGCGTGTACATGCACATACATGTACCTATCTGTGTATGTATGTGTTATGTGTACGTGCGCATATTCATAAATGTATATATGTGTGTGTAATGTATGTATATACATGTTTTTGTACGCAGTACATGGGTGAATGTGTACATCTATGTATACGTGCTAGGTGCGGTGTCTGCGCACTGC
Source organism: Cystoisospora suis (assembly GCF_002600585.1). NCBI lineage: Eukaryota > Apicomplexa > Conoidasida > Eucoccidiorida > Sarcocystidae > Cystoisospora > Cystoisospora suis. The sequence goes on from NW_027154081.1 coordinate 5,283, forward strand.
AAGTATCACCTAGATCTTTGTGTCGAACTGCACACACCGACTGGCCGGGTACTCGTCAGTTCTCATTGTTTCCCCTGGACAAGACAACACTGGTGTCTCTGCTTCACGAGTCTTTCATGACGTAGAGAAATGGTATGGTTGCATGACCCGCATACACGTATACTCGTATATATATATATATATATGTATCGATTTATACCTACATACGCATACACACCTTTGTATGAGCGTACATATAGATACGTGTCAGAGCAAGAAGCTGTGGCTAGTGCACATAAGAGCAAGTCGACGTGAATAATTGCATCTCACATGTATGTGAACTCTTCATCCCCCCCGACCTGCAGATTCCCCGTGGTCCCTTACTGTCTCCCTACACAGGTATCACCATACAGGGACAGGCAGCTAGCTGCGTCCATGAGATCGTTATAGACAAGTACAGAGATGCCTGTCTCCTTACTAGGAGGCCCAGACGCTGAGATTCATGTGTGAAATCAGCCATAACTGTGTGTAGTTGAGGTAAGTTTAAGCTTTTATTCACTTTCATTAGGACCTGAGACAACACAGGACATACACGCATGAGGCTCGAGAAGATGAAAACGCTCTTGATGAGTCCGCCAAACGTAACTATCATACACATGAAGAGACAAATGATACAGACAAAGGACGGGCATTATGGTAGAAAGGTAGGTATTTGAAGAAAGAACGCCTGTCTTTCTTTTTTATTTGAAAAGCCTCACACACTTCGGCTTTATTTCCTTAGCCTCAGCTGTAACAAAGACAAGCACCGGATGAAGGCCGGTGTCTGGTATCGAGAACCAAGCAATGCTAAGTGCAGAGCGCGGATAAGTGAGAGAGAAGGAAAGGAACTATCTACATGATATAATGATCAGCCGGGAGACAGATATGTGGTATCCAAGTGTACGAAGAAGACGAACTCGATACGGATGAGTACTGCAAAAGAAAAACGAAGTACAATGACTGTCGTCCCCTGCGTGCAGTCATATCCGCATGCGGCAAGTGTCACCCTAAGCCACGAAGGCTGATAAAGTCCCGGTCACTCCGACTGCTAGTGATATCAGTCTGGGATGTAACGTACGTATATATATATATATATGCACATACATGCATGGACACTCAAGCATTCCTTGTCTCGCTCTCTCCCTGTCTCTGCATATCTGCATGTAAATGTACGCATGCATACACAGGGGTACGCGTACCCATATGCATGCACAGACCTGGGCACTAGAATGAAGGTGCTGTTGCAGTTGCTGCATGCTTTGCATTTGCTGGAGTTGCAGGCGTGCCCCGAGGAGCTGAGATTTGCAGGCAAGTAGAGCCGTCCGTCTTCTTCTCACCCTCACGATTTGCTTCGCGTGGACACGCTGAAGGCTCTATCCAAGGTGAAAAAGAAGAAAAGAATCACCAGATCTTAGCAGGGGAAGCAGCGAGGGACAGACGACGTGCTAAAGAATATCAGACTCATAGGCGGTGACAAAGCTTGCAACGTATATGGCGTGGTGAATGACTAACGCATCATGAAGCTCTTTCACAGCGCAGGCAAAAATGTCTACACCAGCAGGTAAGGAAGACACAGACACGTAGCTACCAACAAAGAGAGAAAAGTAGAAGCGGGGATATATGAACGGTAACTCAGAAAGTAGTTGCAGATCAGCTATCCAGAGCACACAACTAGAAATGAGCGTGTACTGGTTGGAGATAGATGGGCAGAGAAGCGAGATAGACAGGTAGAATCGTCTACCGATATGTTGACAACTATGGTGTAGCCACGAGTCTGTGTGCCAGAGTCCTACTGCAGACGTGTGGCTTTCTGAAGAAAAATATGTGTCTCTGACTATAAGGAGTCGTGAAGGCATGGGATAGTGGCACCAAGCTTAGGCGCGTTCTTGATGTACCGAAAGTAGAGTTACAAGAAAGAACAATGCAGTTGTGCAGAAGGCAACTTCTAACGATGCTTGGGAAGCACGTGTAGAAAACCAGCTTCGGAAGAAGAGCGTGTCTGAGCATGCATGCTGATGTATCGAGGCAAGTCACAGCAAAGAAGATCCCTAGCTACTAACCACACTACCAGACAGACAGAGAGGCCTTCCCGGAGAGAGAAAGTTATATCGTCTTCGATGAGAGAGTGTGGAGGAGATCTGTGTACGAGGGAGTTCAACACGTAGACCACAGAGACACACACCACATGTACTAAGACGGGAGTGCACGCAGAGTCATTGAAGCTAGAGAAATAGCATATAGACGTGCACCTACATGCACGTATACACACTTATGCAGATGGACTGAAATAAAGGTGTACATCGTCTGGATAAATGCGGAGAAAAAGAAATGCTCTCAACGTAGAGACGAAGTCAACTAAACACCGTATTTACCTGATAGATGGACGATTTCAAAAGAAAACTTCACTGAGTACAGAGAGGCTGGGGAGACGGGAAGCGCGTGCAGTTCGCACATACATATACATATAGCAGGTAGATACATTTATATGCCTACTGAGAGTGACGAGTACGAGTACACTAAGCAACTATGGTATACATACATGCAAGGCAATGCGTACCGAATGACAGGAATGCTTCTTTGTGACTTCCCCTGAAAAGACGGCGAGAGTGAGAGGAGTTGAATATGTCTCATTAGCTTTTCTTGACATACCTCTGGCTGAACGAAAGCCTGGTTTTTGATTTGCGTGAGGAGTTGTTGCTCGAGACGATTTAGCGACAGCGCTTCTCTATCAAGCTCTCTTATAGACCGATTGATGGAACGGCGGTTTTCACGTACAGCTTCTGCTCTCATGAAAGACACAACACGGGCAGGAAGAAGAAAGGAAGACGTCTTCTTCCTTTTCTTCAGCTCCGCTGTTACTATTTCGTCAGTGGACGTAGTATCGGCAGCAAGAAGGATCAATTCTGCCGCCGTACGTCTTTTCTGTGGTGCCGGGCGCAGGGATATTACGTACATAGCGTACATAGGCGTCGGCAATGACCCCCGGGCAAGTCAAAATCTTTCCGTTCGTCAGAGGACGCGCGGGGGCTGCGACCATAACGGATGACGCGATGAATGTATTAGAAGAGAATGACACAAATGGCAACCAGAGAGTGAGTATGTATATATATATATATATGTGAATGGGGCATATAGAAGGCGCCTATCTGCGTATATATGAGAGAGAGAGTCAGACATAGGTATAAGCTAAGAATCTACCTATGTGTACATACATGCTGCATGGAAGAGAAAAGAGTGTAGAAAGAGCGTCTGTACACCCACATTTGACGACCTATGCCAGCGAACTTGCGCGTCCACATATGTGTGCGTGTATATATATATATATATATATTATCGTAAGTGGGTGTGTAGGCGGCTGAGGTGGGTTTTCGCTAAGCACATAGCGAGAGACACAAGAGAAGCCGACTAGCAACAGATGGGCGGGCCTTCAACAAGAGAAAAAAGAGAACAGCGAGAACGACCCTCCGTCGAATTCCCAGATCCTCTCTGCGTTCGCTTACCATCAAGCTTCTCTTTGGACTCAGCGGCTCCCATTTTCCTCAGGCGTGTGTTAGAACTGATTCATAGGACAGATTAAAGAATAGTTTCTTTCTGTATGTGTTCGTGCTATTCTCTGCTTTTTTCGTGCTGAAACGCTCAATCTCGTATCCTCTCTAGCTCTCCACCACACAACGTTGTTGGGTGTGTTGGCCTCTCTTGTGATTGATACTCCTCCTCTCTTGACCACCCCACCACGCCAAGAAGAGATAGAAGCCAATTTTCCCCCAGAAGGCCACCTCGGGGGGAGGGCAGGTTGGGATGGCTACAGATTGGTCACAACCGCACCTAAGCAGAAAACTTTCTCGTTTCCTGGTCTCTGCTTGCGTGTTTACACGAGAGGGCACCTGTTCCTCTCACGAGCCAAGGCCGAAAGATCGAGAATAGAAGGCGCAGCCGGACTAAGGAGGATAGTCTGCTGAATGTAGGAGGCGAAAAGCGAAGTTGAAGTCAGTGGGTGGTCGGCACGTTGTAGTCTAGTGGCCAGTCAGTCTCCAGTGCAAGCCGGACGCGGCATTGAAGACAGGAAAAAGTGAAGAGAACAGGCAAAAGAGAACAGGTGCTCCGTTAAAAAAAAGAAAAGAGCTGAAAACCCCATACACCCGGCGGCTTGGGCTATACTTCGTGCCAAAAACGATGAGGTAACAAGACGACAAGGGAAGCTTTCAATAATTCTCGGGGAACAGGAAGCTTGAATAGGGAAGACAATCGGTATCATGATCCTCAAGAAGAAAAACAGAAGCCCCCCGCGAGAACGACGAAGTGGATTCTCCGTCTACTTTTTCTTGCTGGGCTGCCGCTTGTCCATGTGGAGTCGCTGATTACCATCCTTTCAAACGAAGAAGGCCTTGTGAGAACAAGATGGACGGAAGCCAAACACAAACGCGATGAAGCCGAGTAGTAAACACTAAGGAAACAGGATGGATGGCCTGCAGTCTGTGCTCTCAGTTGCCGTACCCCAACCCATCTTTGCATCGAGCACACCGCAGACATACACCCACTCATTCAGTCTAGACCCGGGTGCCGCTCGGCGATTAGCAACAGAGCTTAAAGTTATTTTGTCCTCTCAGAAAGAGTGGACAGGGACGAGGAAAGCAAACGAAAGAACGATATCAACAGGTCGAGCCTTCACTACCACCGCGCCCATCCGTATCCATGATGGAAAGTAGAACACTTGACGTGGTTTACCGACTGGGTTAGTCATTCACATACAACCACACTTCGATCGATGCGAACAGACTCATTATCGAGGGCACACACGGGGCGAAGAGTCGGGGAGGAAAGAATTTTGGTGGAGGAAGAAGTGAGACGGAGTAAAAAAGATCAGTCAAGTCACCTACTCTACTCTTTCTGAACACACCGCTACTATTTCTACTGCTATGTCGACTACAAATTTAAAGAAACTACTTTCTACGGACACCTGTGAGGGAAAATGGTTTCCTCCACGAAAGAGAAGAAACTGACAAACGGGAACGGTAAAGAGATTTCTTCGTTCTCAGAAGAAGCATCTGAAAGTCTCCCATCACCACCTCGCGTGTCGGTCTGCGTTCGAATGCGCCGAGGGTCGTCGCGGCGCTGAGAAAAGGAATGATGACTCGCCGACTAGCTAGCGTCCACGTAGCCCCCCGGGACAACACTAACACTCCCCCTGCCCTCTAGCTCGTCGTCCCCCGATCAAACGCACGACGATAAGTGTACTGGGAGAGTTGCACCAGGGTAGGTGGAAGCCCTCGCTTCATCCTCCTCCGTTTCATTTCTTGCCCTCAGACTTGTACAGTGAGTGGGAAGGAGGCAGAAGTAGTGCCGCATTCGCAAATGTTGTCTGCATTCCTGTATGGCATTCATTCCCCTGCGGTGTTCGAAAGGCTCCACGGGCCTCCTATGTGTGTGCCGAAGGCCTGCTAGTGATGTACAAGTGTGCTTCTACGACCAGTACAGATGCATGTGTATGGAAAGGGTGAGCGCAACATTCCTGCACGTCGCATGACTGTCAATTGTACCGCGAACGTAGCCCACGTCCATACAGGGTCATCAGCAATGAATCTGGCTTACAACCGCTTTCAGACAGGACACATCCGAAAAGCACACAGGGAGACAAACCGCGCCTGCCCCTCCGAGATGCAAGCGACTCTCTCTCCAGCACCGTAGCTCAGTGGAAGAGTGGGGGGCTCATAACCCCCAGGTCCATGGATCGAAACCATGCGGTGCTACTATCGAATTCATCTATCGTGATAAAAGCCACGCTTTCCTTGGCTCGCCTTTACTCCTTCCGTTCACGATACAGTGCCAAAGTGTCTTCGAGTCCGCACGCTTTCTTGACAGGATCTTACTCGTGTCAGTAACATAGGGGGTAACTGAAGGTCGTCATCTGCTGAAGAATCGAATGCCGCTCGACTGAGAATAGAGAGCAATCATGTGCGCCACAGACGCTGGTCCGAGACCTAAACGTGATGTGCAGCATTTGAATGAAAGGATAGATAGATAGATAGCACTCCTGAACGACCTTTGGTGTGGTCCGGTCGACCTGTGCTCGCACCCCAGTGGGTCTAGCTCCTCTTGAGGTGACATGAGAGACGAAGACTCCCATGGATAGATAATTATACTTGAGCTCGAGAGCCGAGTGAAATGTTTCATCCTGCTTTTCCCCCCGTTTCCTTTTGGCAGGAGGGAAGGGTCAACAGGAACCTGGTGGACGAAATTGAGACCGGCAATCTGAATGATATCTACCACCTCGGAAAAATGTCTACTCCTTGTTTATCGTACGATCGTGAAGACACACCACACAAGTGGCTCCGATCTGATGGTGTTAGGTGTGACTTTAGTTAGGGATAGCACAAAATGCGAGTAATCTCGAGAACCTTTTCTCGCTATTTCGCTCCGCCGTGTCTAGCAAGACCTCCTCTCTCACACCTTAGTGAACTACCTCACGACTAAGTCCGGTACGATGGCACATCCGTATGAGAACCTGACGAGAGCGCCAATGTGAGAATGTCCTTGTTGGACTATCGGCTTGTGTATGTACCGAAGGCCCGGCTTTAGGTCTGCGTCGAAACAGACTTACAAGGAAGTTATTTTTGGATGAAAGAAATCTATCTTGCTACGTCACCTCTACACGTTTCGGCAACAGATGTACATACATCTACATCCACACATATCTATCGCATGCAAAGTGAGACAACCCCATGCAATGACCCACACAAGACCCTAGGTCCACCCACATCTCCTGCTACTTAATTTACACATCTTTTCTTTTCTATCTTTCTCTCCTTGAACAACACGAACCGACCCAAGAAGAATGGGAGAAAAAAGAAGAAGAGACTGACTCTGATTTGAAGCCCCACCCGAGCCTCTTCGTCTTTGAAACAATTCTCTCTATCCGATATGAACTCTCTCTCTCCTTCCCTAACACGTCCATACAGGCTAAACTTATACACACATACCGACCTATGTATTGCGGAGTTCCTATCTCTCTTTCTTGAAGTCAGTTTATGAATCTTTTCTACTTCCCGAAGATTCTTCATTCGAGCTTGAAGCTTCTCTGTACAATCTCCTCTACACCTGACTGATCCTCTTCGGTCTACTGTCTCTGCGTCTTCTTTCCTTCATCCACTGCAAAGCGATTTTCTTCGTTCCTTCTTTTGTCTGTCTTGATCTTAATCTAACGTCCAGTATTCCCTATCCTTCTTCTTCGGTTTCTGTGAAAGATACGACAAAAGAAAGAGAGAAGAATCGAAATAGCGTCCATAAATGCTTGGAAGAAGTGTCTTCATTAGTGAAGATGAAAGACAACAATTGATACGAGATAGTTCATGAAGGCGACGAAACACGGATGCCTCCAGATAGATACATATAGAGATTGCATCTTCTCAAGAGATCTTTCTCACCTCTATCAAGATTCTCTTTCTATCATGAATCGTAAGGTGATACTTCTTTTGAAAAGATCAAAGAGAGGAGTAGACGTAAGAATTAAAAGTAAAAGACATCTATCTTTCATACACAAATCCTTCTTCTTCACACTGGAGAAGAAACAGAAAAAAAGTCCAACGCCCTCTGCCCCCTACACGTAAGTTCACTCGTACATATATATACGTATACATATATGTATATATATATGTATATGAATATATGAGTGTTTGTATATACATATATATGTACACATACATGTGTAACGCATATTAACATGCATACACCGCATGCAACCCATGTATACATATATATAAGAAACTATATATGAAGAAGCTACACACATATATATGTGCATGTCTATCTATCTCATCTGGTAAGTGAGCCAATTCCCTATGTGTGTGAAGCTTAGGAAGAGAGAAGACGAGAATTGAATTTCTCTAAAGATGAAAAAGATTCTGAAATTCTGAAATACTTACTCCTCCACTTCTCTTCTTTCTCATGGCATCTCTCTCCGCGAGCTTCATGTTGACGTAATACACGAAGACACCCACGGCACAGATCGCCAAGAAGATGAAGAGCAGAATACTCAAGACTGTATATACACCCCGCAAGAAGAAACCGAAGAAGACATGAGAACACAACAATAGCGACGAAAGACAGACAGAAACATAGAGCTATCTATACATGCAGATACCTACATATTCATACACAGTACATACACCCTGGAGTGTTGCTTTCAGAAGATCCTACGTCCTCTACAGGCAGAACAGATCTAGACAAGGGCCAAATTGTACATGAATAGCTGAGGGGTATTGATAAATCTCTCTATATCCATACATATGGAAAGAGCGGACACACATAGGCCTGTTGAATGCATGCAATGAAGAAAAATACACCCCATCTGTCAGGAGCTACGCCTAGACACCTCTCTAGCTAGCTCGAAAAATTGTGTTGTTTGCCCTGCGCTCATAGGCTCAGATTAAATTCGCACCTAGGTACATATATACACCATATATATATAGATATTTATATCTGTACGTATATATATATATATACATACAGCATAAATATACATGAGTATGTATAAATCTACTATGTATATGTATATCCGCACGGACAAGATAAGAAATATGTATACATTTGTGCTGTACATTTTCCTGCTCGAACAGGGTGAAAAGGAAGCAAGAGCCGGGACTGAACTTTCTTTCTTTCGCTAGAAAACAAGACCTGCAAGCTTCACTTCTTCTCCACCCCTCTCTACTGAATTCAACAGAGAGGTCCTTTTCCTCCGACGAAGAAACTTTCTTTCGATCTTTCTGATCGGTAGAAGAATCCCTCGGCTTACCCGTGGGAGAGATCGCCATTGATTCTTCCAAAAAAGTGCAACAAGAGGAAGGAAACTCCTAAGAGTTTTGTTTCTTCGTGATCCCCCACTCAAATTGGCCGAGAATGAGTTTCGAGGTGGAGTGTATATACACTCCAACTTCGTCAGGAAGTAGGAGATGGGAAATCAAATAGATATAGAGGCGAGGATGGAGGGGGAGAGGACAATTATCAGATGGATAGAAGGTTGAAAAAGACTGAATGACTTTCGCGAAGACGTAAACCTAGTAAAAGAAGAAGACTTTCCGTCCTTTTCGTTGCGAAAGAGAAACGAAAGAACAGCCGCAGGATTTCCTTGTCACCAAGAAACATGAGAGGTAAGAAATCTCACGACCTCGAGTGGGGAAATGAAAAGTTGAGAAAAGAAGAAATCTAAAGATCCAGAGAAGGCATTCGAGTTTCTCTTTCCACCAGCGCCTTCCGTCTATGACTGGAGAGGAAAATAGAAGTAGAGAGATCAAAGTCTCCTTTCGCCTCACTTCTTAGGCCTCGCTGAAAGAGGACCGCGAAGATATGACAGAAACAGAAGAGAAGAATGGATTAGCCTTCTTTGGAGAGATCAAGACGAGAGTCAAAAAGAAGCGAAGATAATGGCAAGAAGAGAAACATGTAAGAGAAAGTGACGTGCTGACTATCTATGACCAACACTAAACAACGAACAGAGAGCAGAAAGAAGGAAACTCGCAAAAAACTGGGACAGGCAAAGTCTAAACAAATCGCCACCGAGAAGCGAAATGAGGCAGCGAAGCTGAAGAAAACTTCAGTTTAAAAGGGACCGAGAGCGAGAAGGAGACACCCTTCCCCCCTTGATCAATCGATCCAGTCGTCGCCCTCATCGTCGTCGTAGGTTGCAATGGCAGCTGAGAAACCACCAGAACCCACTCGTGCGTGGTACACGGGTGCTGGCCCACCAGCTACCAGAAATATCCGGTGTATGTACACCTTCGTCATCCCGAGGTGTACATACACCTCACCCGGGTGTACATACACCCGAGAGCCCTCATTGCTCCACCCACCCCCCGCCACCCTGTTTAATATCCGATGAGCGGTGAAAGTCACGATGATGGGTGAGCACGTGAGAAATCTCCCCACTCTTCTTCCCTTCTTTCTCGTCTCCTTCAGCTTGACTGTGCTTCTTCTTCCGTTTTTCTGGAAAAGCTGTTCCCCGGTAGAACTCCCCCCGGTCTGTCTATATCGAATCCCCCAGCATGACTACTTCCTCTTCTGAGACTCGTTTTCTCCGTCTTCTCCTCTTTTCACCGTTCTTTTCGTCGCCATTGTCTTTGGTTTCTCTCAAGTCTCGTCGTTTTCTGTAATTTGGCATTCGCTCTTATCGTCCACCGATAGCAATGAGCAATGGGCAAGGAGGAATTTATAGAGACTTCTTTTTTCAAGCGTTTTGTCTTGTTTTCTCTTCTTCACCTCGACAGTCTTCTCAGGGTCTCCTCTTCGTCACGAATCTTCTCTTTCTCTCCTTTTGACTCTCCCCTCAACGGAAAGATAGGACAAGCGGCTGTCTCCTGCATGTACTGATACCGAGAGAGGTGTTCGTCGCCAACCTTTCTGTTGAGACGGAGGTCTCGGCTTTTTTTGTCAGTCATCGAATAAGAGCGAGGAATTCTCCTGCTTTGCCCTCCTCAGGAAAGAAGCATTCGATCAACAGAGATATAGCCTCTCTGCCGTAGACAGACTTCTCACCTTTCTCGCGATTAGACACGCCTTATGAAGAGATCATCACACCATCCGTTTTGAAGGGGAGAGAGAAGGAGGATTCTCTATGCTTTTCTAGAGAGAGGTTTCTTCATCTTCAGCAGAATGGAGTCTTCTATAAGCTCAAGCTCTTTGGTTCAAAGGGACAAGAGATATGAGATATGTGAATGAGAAAGCACGCTAGGCTATAGATACCAACAAAACGATAGAATAGAGATGTGACATATATGAATGAAAAGACAGTAGCCCGGATCTGAGAAACAATAGATCAGTACTTTCCTTTATTTCAACCATTCTTATCATTGATACAGACTTCTCTCCTATTCTCCGGAGGTCCTTATGAAGCTCAGTCAATTTTCTGCCTTTTCTCGAGAACATATACAGGAGAAAAAGTTAAAGGCTTGTGGGTATCCCTTCTCTTCCTCTTCATCTGTCTGCCTTGAAGAAGCTTTTTCTTTTTCTCTTCTTTCTCTTCTCTTGTTTCTTTCTGTCTTCTTCATCTTCTTTTTCTCCTCTGTAATAGTCTTTCTTCAAGGAGATCAATGAGTGTGTCTTCTACATCGGCAGCTTTCATACCGTCAATTTCTATTATCTGGTCGGAAGTTGCCCCGCCCTCTCTTTCTTCTTTCCGACTTTTCTTTCTCGTCCTCCCTCTCTTTATTTGTCTCCGGTCTTCGATCCAAGATTTAAGAGATTTGATCAAGCATTCATCCAGGAAAGATCTCCTCATTTATCGATGTCTCCTCCCCATGTATAGTTTATACACCTGTTCCTTGTCTTAAGGTGTGGCTCAATGCCCATCTTCCCCCAGGTGTATATACACCAGAAATCAATTCAATTATTCTTTTGACATCTTGGCTTCTTTTCTCTTTTCGCTTCTTCCTTTTCGTCTTCTTCACAATTGAAGAGTCATATCTTCTTTCTTTTTTTCCCTTAACATCGATCGCAGAACTTCTTATCGACAGAGAGGAGCTTTCTTTCTCTTCTTTGTCGGTATCATCTCTGTGGTGTTCTTCCCGGTCTTCTTTAGAAGAGCCTTCTCTTCTTCTTCTTCTCTTCGAGACCTTTGTATCTCTTCCTCTTCGTCTCTCTCCATCATGGCTCATCAGCCGCTTCCAGGTAAAGCAGCAGGTCCCCCACCACCTATCTTACCTAAGCATGCGCCGCCTACAGTCCCAGGGCGTCGCACGTCTTCTCCCCCTTCATCTGCAGTTAAACCGCCTGTAAGTGACGCCAATGAAACCTCTTCTTCGCCTTTTCAAGAAGAAGAAAGACGAGATCTTTCTTCTTATCCGGATCCATCAAGCAAAACGCCTGAGGGAGATAGTACAGGTCTTTTGAACTCTTCTTCTTCTTCTTCTCGCTCTCCTGTAGAAGATCTTTCCCCACAGAGAGACCGTCAAGCTCCTACGTCCAGCAAGAGAATGAAAGCAGAAGACGAAGATGATAATGATACTGTGTCTCGGCGAGAGGGCCGCGGAGGGAGTGGGTGTTTCTCAGGGTTGAAGAGTCTCTTACCTCGGAGTGATCTTCCTGGGGCGAGACAGAAGACGCCTTTAGGTTTGAATCGATATATCATCTTATGTATCTACGTCTTTATAGGCTTTACAACGAGCGCAGTCTTTTATGGCTGGACGGCCCTATCTGCTATGATGTTTAAGACGGAGGCCTTTTCCTATTTATGTCTTAGAGATCCTGTTACAGGTGTCTATACACCTGATTTGCGTGAAGAAGAAGGGAGGCTGTATATATGCGATGACCAAGACGTTGCGGTTCAGAAGTTGTACACTATCACTTTTGCTGTGTGCTGTACGATGAGTGCATGCGCAGGGACACTATTAGATTGGCTAGGACCTCTGTATACAGGCATTTTAGGGCAATGCTTTAATCTTCTTGGATGGATGCTTTTCGCCTTTTCTTCTGCTGAATATTCGGCTTATTATGCAGCTCTTATCTTCATTGGTTCAGGTGCTGATACAGGCTTCTTACCCACTCTTTGTATAAGACGTCTCTTCCCTGGGTCGACAGGTTTAATCATAACCATCCTTGGATCCGCTGCTTCGGCTAGCTTTGGAATTCCCCTCATTCTCAATGGTCTCGTCGAGACCTATGATTTGAGTGTACGTACAGTCTCTCTCATTTATTGTGGGTTTGGTCCAATCCTAGCTCTGCTTCTTGAACTTCTCTTCATGCCACGCAAAGGCTTCTCTTTGGATGACGAAGGAAAGATCTTCAAAGATACAGATCGGACAGAGGAAGAAGAAGATTTGGCGAGCGAATTACGTAACCCTAATCATGAGACGCGTCTTCGTATTCATGGGGAGGGTGAACAAGGTGATAAAGAGCTCCGAGATTCTTCTTTCTCTTCGCCATCAAACCAGCAGCAGCAGCAGGAGCAGGCACATGGAGATCCTCTGTCTCCCTCGTGTAATGAAGCAAGTCGTGTTTCAGGGGTGAAGAAGAGATTTGGAGTCTTCTACGGGCACGTCAAGACATCGTCCTTTTGGAGACAATTTTTCTCTCTTCGTTACTTTCTCATCTGTTTATACTTTGTCGTCGTGAGCTGGTCGAGCGCTTATTTCCAGCAAGCGGCCCGCCGCATGTTCACCTCTGAAGTAATTTCTGTGTTGGAGATTCTTTTGCCTCTATCCTTCATTCCGTGTATTATCTTAGGGAAGCTTGCGGATCTGATCGGCATCCTGAAGGTTCTCGTGATCGTCAACACGTTTGGAGTTCTTATGTATTCTTTCTCCTTTCCTAAGATGATCGATGCGACAGGGTATATCTCGTCGATTTCTTTCGTTATGTATATATCTCTCTTCACGAGTCAGGTATTTGTCTATATCGAGTCGACCTTCTCTCCAAATCACTTCGGGAAGCTTATCGGCATTGCTAGTATGATAGGAGGGCTATCTTCTCTAGTTACGAATGCTCTGTATGAAGACGTCACCGTTAAGAAGAATGATGGAGATCCTCTCGTTATACAGATCGTTATGACTGTCTTACTATGTCTTCAATATGTATGGATTCTTATCCTAGGAATTCTCAAGATGAGAAACCCCTCGCCTTATACAAAAGCCTTCCCGAGTCGTCCTCCTGCTGGGACGTCAACGCGAGGAGATCCTAGTAGTGGAACAGGCCATGACGGGGGAGCCCTAGAAAAGGTAGTAGCGCTACAGGGAGACGAAGAAGAAGATGAAAAGAAGAAGATCATGATGAGGGGAGATACTGACGAGAATAAAGAAGGAGCACATCTCAGCCATCATCTTAGCACACAACTCACATCTCCATCCAATCCTTCCTTTGAACAAACGGCTTAAAAGAAGAAAAGAGAAAGAGAGAAAGAGAACAAAGCCAAGGGAGAAGGGGTTTAGGGTTTGGAAGATTTGGGGTGTACATACACCAGGAGTAGACGAGTTTTTTTCATTACAGTCTTTACTTTTTTTTTGTCCCTCCATCTGAACAGGATGGAAGTTGTGCACTTCCACATGAACTTTGTCGAGCTCCTCATAGGCCTTTCCTTTTCTTTCTTTGTTTCTTCGTTTGCTTTCTCGAAATCCTCCTTTTCCTTTCCTCTCGCATTCTGTTTTTTCAAGATCGCAGGGGGGGGGACGAGACGACTCATTCCTGAAGGCATTTGAATGAAAAGAAGAAACGTAGAGACACAAGAGAGAGTTGGACGTGTCTGTTTTCATAGATATAGTGATATCGGAGGTATGTCTCTCCATCTTGATAGACCGAAAAGAAGATCTTTTTCGAGTCATGTGTCTTACGATAAAGCTTTCCTCGACCTCAGCATATGCCTCATTCTTTCTTTCTTTCCGTCTCTCTTCACCTTTTTTTCTTTGTTCTCTACCATTTTAGTAGTAGGAGTAGTAGGATAGTAGCAGTAGCGTCAACTTGAGGGGTATGAATAATGTATACGAGTGCATGTGTAGACTCGCTTTTTTATCTTTTTTCCTTATATTGTCGTTATCATAAATGATCGTCTAAGGTTGTCCTGGGAGGGGGTGGGGCGGCAATGTGTCAATGCGCTGCGGTGTATGTACACCCGAAAATGCACACCCCGTGCCAGAGTGTCTGTCGTACACGTGATGGTACACCCCTCGATGGAGTGTATGTACACCTTGTAATTGCCCTTGCATATGTCGAAATAGAGGATTCGTGTGTCAAGCCTTTGTATACGAGAGAGGAGAGGTAGGTTGACTCGCAGGTTAAGTCACTTCCTCCCCGTTTTTCTTCTCTTTTCTTCGTCTTCGTCTCTTCTCGCGTTTTTTTTTGTTAGAGAACAATGGAAATGTCCTTCGTTTTTTTCTTCCCGAGAAATGACTGTCGAAGAAAAGAAGAAGGAAGATTCTGTTCACTTCAAGACATGTGATCTGAGTGTCTTCTCTCACTATGGGAGGTGGATGTACGAGAGACATACCTCATAGTTAGCTACTAGGTGCAGGCTTCTATGAGAAGCTCGCTCATGAAGAAGATCTCGCCTATTATCTTGGGGAGGTCCTTCCCTTGTATAGTTGGGGATTCCTCATGCATACCCAAGGTAGAAAATAGTGAGAGATAGTAGGGACCGACGGTGAAAATATAGATAGAGAGATACTTGATGTATCTATGTACGTTATAAGAGCCCTCGCTTTAGGATTCAGACAATAGAGAAGTAGAAAAGAATAGAGAGAGACACCAGCAATTGTTTCACTGCCATAGGAGACATAATGCATCTTTCCTCCATAGGCTTGCGTGGATGCGGTAGATCTATATATCTATCTATCTATCTGTGTATGTCTACATATCTGTATGTACACGTGTATGATGTGAGACACATCGCTGACAAAGCCCTTATGTGGTTCGAAGGGTGTCTACTAGCTATCAACTACGGCTATCTGTCAAAAGAATGGAGAGTGTCAGGGTAAGAAGGGGGATATGCACAGGAAGGATAAGATCACTCATTCTCCTTTCTTTTTCATTCTTGAAATACTCGGCCCTCTTTATTTTCATGTACAGAGAGAAGAACAAAAGTGAAAATGAGGAGACGTCTTTTTCAATAAGCCTTATTTGGCATTGGGGTTTGTCTGTCCACGCGAGAATAGGGGGATAGATAGATCTGTACCCATTGAGGTGTATGTACACCTGAAGATAGGTGGTAGACGTACACACGAAGATCTTTTTTTTTTTTTTCTCGATGAGATTTCTTTCTCGCGCGATTTTTTTCCAAACCGACGACTCGTGTGACGCCCAGACAATGAGAGACTGATTTATATCGGTAGCAAGACACAGAAGAAGAAAGCAAATCTTTTGAGGGTGACGGCAAGGAGGTGTTTAGACCTCTCTACTGAAGAAAGTTCATTGGTGTATACACAGAAAGCTTTCGTGGAAGTTCCATGCTTCCCTCATGATCATCCTGACCGAATGAATGAAGAGTAGAGGAGCCGAGAATACGATAGAGGGCGACACTGAAATACGTCATGATCTTACACCTTTATTTAAGAAAGAAAAAAACTGGCTCTGGTAGAAGAGGTCTTCTGAAGGCATAGAGACGGACGATCATAAGGAGAGATGAGTCCAAGATAAGGGACAGACATACAGAACTTCACCTCGATCGATATATGTATATATACGTGTAGATATAGCTATGACGTGCGTATGTGGTCGGCAGTCTGAATTGATGAGGAGTTTAGTAAGAGAAGAGTGAAGAGAAGAATACTTCTTTTCGAAGATACCTTTGCTATTCTTCGTTGTATTGTGACGCTGGGAATGATTCGCCGGAGAGAGACGGTTAGATGGAGAAGGTTGCTTTCTTTTCTTCACCGTGCATGCGAACCCGCATCAAAGACAGTACTAAGACACAGCAGGAAGTGTTGAATAGAAGAAGTGGGGGNNCGTCTCTACATATCTATCTGCTTAGATCGTGTGGCTGATCTGTAGCAAAAGTCTATTGAGACCGACAGACATAGAGAGTGAAAAGACGTGAAAGAGGGGGGCGAGTTCTTAGTGACTTACGTCTTCTTCCGGGGGG
>NW_027154081.1:22026-30213 GCF_002600585.1 Cystoisospora suis
TCTCTCTCTCTGTATATATATAGGCATGTTCATACACTAGGAATGTTTCTCGTGTCTATAAGGAATGACGGGGGTGGCACATAGAGACTCTTGTCATATGTGTTGGTGTATCCTATATCTACCTCCCCAGTCTCTATACCTGTAACGTAACTAAGTAGAGGTTTCCCTGCGTAGAGAGCCACGTAGACTTAAGCGAGCTGCAACAGGGTGTATGTACACCCCGACTCTTGTTAACGATGGCCGAAGAGTCTTTTCGCTATAGAATAGAGACCCCTAACACTCTACAGATCGCCTGTGTGTACGAGAAAAGACATGCGAGAAGACTCCAAAGAGGGAAGCTTTCCTCCGTCAGCTTCTCCCATCTATCTTGTTCCTAGTGAGTGAAGGACATGTACTTGGAAAAATATATATAAGTCTTTTTTTTTCTTAGCTCGATCTTTCTTCGTTAGGATTCTAAAGAAGAGAGAAAAGATACACGAGGCCCCCAAAAGACGATCGAAATCTCTCAGTCTCGATTACAGAAAGCACACAATACACCCCCCACGACGAGATAGATAGATAGAGAGATAGAGAAATAGATAGATTAAAGATAGAAAGAGAGATAGATACATAGATAGATAGAGAGTACTTACACACACCTAGAAAGACTTACCCGCCTACTCTTATACAAAACACATGTATTCACGTATCATATACATCAATATACAGGTATATATATATATGTATATACGTACACTTAGTGAGGAAACATGCATCTCTCACTTCACACTCTTTCTATACGTGTATGTATAGATATGTCTACATGTATATATACACATGTGTGTCTTCCTCTAGGCTGCCTCTGTAGATCTCAATGACTTGTAAGTAGAAGGGAGGGATACGAGAGAAAGAAGAAGAAGTTTCTTCATTCTTTCTCCGAGCACAGCGACATCCCTCCTTTCCTTCTCCTTTCATTCATAAATCTGTTCGTTCTTTCTTTCTTCCTGTCTCTTGAAAAGTTTTCACTTCTTAGACGACAGATCTCTCTCTACGACGAAGACGATGTGTATAGAGATGATGTATGTACACCTAACCCTGTGACTTATCGATCTACGTGTATCTCCGTCTACCTCTGCTACGTACCTATTCTACATGTATGGGTCTCTTTCCATCTCCAGCCGTCATCATCCCCTGTCCCTGTATAAATAGAGCGATAAGATGGATGAATGACTTCATTCTTAGATAGTCTAACTTTACGATTTAAGCTCTTCAAGAAATTCGTTGATATATCTAGCGGTCTCCTGCGGTTTCTCTGCATGCAGCCAATGCCCTGCTGGCTCAACTATCTTCAACTGCGCCTTAGGAAAGAAATTCAAAATCTTCTCCCAGTCTCCTCGATCTTCTCGTATATAATCCGAATGACTCCCCTTCAGAAACAAGACAGGCCTATCAAACACAGTAGGCCCCCTCTCTCTCTCATTCTCTTCTTCTTCTTCTTCATTCCAGTCCCAGTGTAGTTGTCGCGTTCGGAGCATTTGATGAATGGTATAAATGTTCATCTCCCATTCAAGTCTCACACTTTCTTTCTTCTGGCTTATCTTCATTCTGTCTTGTAAAGCCTCCTCCTTCTCCTTCTCCTCCTCCGTCTCATTTCTTCGCGTGCCTTTATCATAGAGAAACGTCTCGATCTGTTTCTTCTTCTTCTTCTTTCTCTTCTTTTCTTCTTCGTTGTCCCCATCTCTCCTTGACGTGTGAGGGGTTTGACGCGTCAGCTGCTTTTCTATATAGGTTCGATGATCGTATATCATGCCTTTAGATCGATAGCTTTCTTCTCGTTCTTCGTCGATCTTTCTCTCTTTCACAGAGGTCAGTAGCCAGTTCACGATCGAGTCAGAGAGAGGAGGATCTGTCGCTTTTAACGTCCTTTCTAGCTGCCTTTTGTCTGTGAATGCACTCATAGGAAGATCTGCAAGAAGACTCACAACCTCGGAGGTCGATAAAATTCTTGCTTTCTTCTTTCCTCCTGGCGATTCTTCTTCTTCTTTCTCTTTCTCTTCTTCTTTCTTTCCTCGTGTGGAAAGATAAGAAGAATAGTGGATAGGAGCAATGTCTAGCACAACGAGACCGTCAATGGAAAGAGAAGAGGGAAGGAGATTGCGATACTTCAAGGATTGAAGCGCTGCATGCATAATAGTCAAACCCCCTAGACTATGACCTACCAAAACAACTTTCTTTCTTCCTCTTCTTTCTTCTCTCTCCTTTGGAATTGCCTTGTCGTTGTCCCTGCTGTTCAATTCATCCCCTGGAAGAGAAGAAGAAGAGAGAAGATGGCTGGTGTGATCCTTATCTCTAGGCGAAGAAGAAGAGATAGGAGAGAAGAGATCTTCGTGCTTTCTTAAGAAATAGAGAAGATCACTTGAGAGATCTGATAAGCGCATCGACGTTCTCCATCCTGACTGACCATGATTTCGCAGATCCGGAGTAATGATCTGTGAAGAATTTAAGAGAGAAGAGAAGCTTCTCATGTTTCTTTTACTTCCTAGAAGACCGTGTAAAGCACAAAGAGCAACATCTTCAGAAGGATTTGCAAGTCGGCTGGAAACGACTGTATATGCCATATCAACGAGAGAAGAATGCTCTTCATCGTCACGAGAAGGATACAAACCTAGACGACGGATTCTCTCCTTCTCTTCTCTCTCTTCATGAGGTGTACATACACCCGAAGAATGCTCGCCTTCCGGGGTTGTTTCGGGGCAGCTTGAAGATAGAGAAGAGAATGAAGAGGAAGAAGAGAAGAAAGACACACTTGGAGAAAAAGAGAAAGATGAGAAAAGAAGAGGCTTCACGACATTTTGAAAGGATAGTGGAGGAGTGGGAAGAAAAGAAGAAGAGCAAGAGAAAGAAGAAGAAGAAGAGAAAGAAGAAGAAGGTCGCTTTGTGGGATTGAAGAAAGATGTATTTCTTGCCGTAGACGAAAAGAGAAGATTTCCAGGTTTGTCTTTCTTTTTCTCTCTTCTTTCTGAAAGAAGAAAAAGAGTCGACAAAGAAGAAGAAGAGAATCTTGATTGAAGTAAAGGAGAAGAATGAAGAATTAAAGGTGACACGCGGGGTGTCGCTGATAAGAAGAACGGTTCAAGTGTGTAGACAGAAGAAGGAATTCTTAGAGGAGAAAAGAAAGAAGAAAGAAGACCTGAAGATAAAGTCGAGAAAGACGATTGAAAGACGACACGACGATGAACAGGAGGAGAAGAAGAAGAAAGTAGAGATTGCATGGCCGAGTTGTTTCTATGAGAAGGGTGAAAGAAAGAAAAGGCGCCTGTCGTTTTCTTCTTCTTTCTCTTGTTCATGCATGCGTTTGAAAGAAATTCAAGACTTCTTTCCTCTACTGGGAGGTGAGAAAGAGGAATACGAGGACGGTAAATTCCTCGAGAGAACGTCTTTCTCTTGTAGGAAGGAAAGATAGAATGAATCGGAGATGGAGGTCTCTTCTTCGTCAGGTGTATAGACACCGCAGCACAGGGAGGAGGCAAGGGAGATGCCATGGCCGTACAAGAAAAAGAAGAAGAGCGAGAGAAGGGAAGGAAAGATGAAGACGAGAAGAAGAAGAAAAGACAGAGGGCAAGGAGAGACGGGAGAAGATGGCGAAGAAGAAAAAGAAGGAGTTGAAAGAGAGAAGAGTGTAGATGGGAGAAGAGACAGATTCTCATTTCTCTTTCTCATGAAGAAGAAAAGAGAAGATAAAGATAAGAAAAGAAAGAGAGACAGAAGCTCTAAGGACACAAGGTCCGCTTATGTTTCATCTGAATGAAGAAAGATCTCTTCTCTTCTTTCGTCTTTTCAGACTAAGTTTGCTCGTTCATCTTCTGCCTCTAGCATCCTCTGAGAGTCTAGAAAAAGAAAGATAAGATCTGTAGATGTGAAAGAAAGAAAGAGAGGGAGAAAGAAAGAGAAGGAGGGATCGTCACTTGAACTTCGCGACTGTTCTTTCCTAGGAAGAGAAGCAATGGAGAAGGAATGATGGATCTAGCTTACACCTATCTATGCCTCTCTCTCTCTTTCTCTCTCTCTTTCTCTCCCTGGGTTTTTTCTTTCCTTTTCTTCTTCTTCTTCGCCTTTTGGTTTGATCTATCTAAAGTCTCTCTTCGTTCCTCAACTGTAAGCGCCTAGCACTATCCTCGCCATCTCTCTTCTCTTCTCTTCTCCTCATCTTTTCTTTCTTTCTTTCTTTATATCAGTTCAAACGCTCGTATGATAAGAAGAGTCACGATGAGAAGAAGAAAGTGGTGTCTATACAACAGATCTATCTAAGATTTCCCTCTTCATTTTCTTTCTTCCCTTCATTCAAGAGAAAGAAAGAAAAAAGCAATTGACACTTCATCTCCGTAGGGGTGTGTGAGGAGACATGCATGAATCGCCCCATGACTTTTTCCGCATGCAAAGCGCTTTCAAAACACTCAAAACAGTGCCACGTCATCTCTCTTACATACATACATACCCACATGCATACAGAGATATATAGAGGCAGATATACACACTCGTATATCTATATATATATATATAGGTAGAGGTAGATATATATATATATGTCTATCTCTATATCTTGGGAAATGTCGGAGAAGGTATCGTGAAGAAGGAGAGCTTCGCTAGATCAGAGAATTTCTTCTTTGCTGTCTCCGTCGACTCCAACTCTTGGAAGATGTTCTGCTCCTTGCTCTTCTTCTTCTTCTTTTTCTCTGCGGCTCTTGCGGGTGTCGCGGAAGAAGAGGATCGCCTCTTCAAAAAGACAGAATCCAAGAGAAAGAAAGATCGAAACATTCCTTCTTCGTCTCCATACTTTCTTTCTCACGGGCTCAACGGAAGAAACAGACATATATCTATAGGCACATGCATACACACATACACACGTACATATGTAGAGGGACGTGTATGTAATCTTTCTTTAAGATGAATCCATAGAGCTTTGATCTGTCCCCTCTATGTCTCTTTTACCGCGTAGACGGGAGAAAAGAGAAGAAGAGAGAAAGTATAGAGAGGAAGAAGGGCTGTGGAATTCGAGCAAGACGTCTAAAATGCTAGACATAGGTTCACATAGGTGGATCAGAAAAAGAAGAGGTAGGTGTACATACACTGGAGTCTGAAAGAAAGTAACTCTCTTTCTCTCTCTCTTTCTTCCTTTCTTTCTTTCTTATCGGCAGCAGAAAGACAGAGTAGGAAACATGTAGGCCTCTCTCTTTCTTTTTCTCATGTGTGTATGTTGTAATGAGAGATAAGAAAGTGAAATATATGAAGAAGAGGATTCTTTTCGAAGTGCGATCTGTCCGTCTCGGAGCAGGTTCACGAGACACGCCTCCTCCTCCTAGGAAGAAGAGACGAGAGAAGGAAAAAGAGAGGAAAAGTGGAGAAGGAGACGAAGAAAAGAAAGGAGGGAAGAAAGAGAGAGATGGAAGGAAAGTTGAAAAGGAGAAGATGGAGGTGCTTCCTTTCTTCTTCTGTTCTTTCTCTTCTTCTTGACTCTTTCCCAAGTGCATGCAAGCAAAGAATGAGTGCATGCATGCAAGAAAAAAGAGACTAGACAATGATCGTGGACCACTCGCTCGACTTGCAAGACAGAGGACAGTAAGAAACTAGTAAGGATTGTTTGAGACATGGATATTTCGCTTACACACTTCTTCTTTCTCTCCTCTCCTCACACTTTCCTTTCCTAGCATAGTCTCGATTTATCACCTTTCTCTTCTTCTTCTTCTTCTTCTTCTTTCTAGAAAACTAACTGAACTTCCGAGCGTCTTTCTCTCTTGGATTTCCTCTTCTGCCTTCTCACTAGCCATTCACCTCTCTTTTCTCTTTCCTCTTTTCTTTCTTCCTTTTCCTTTCCTGTGTAGAAAAGGTCTCTCCTCTTCAGCCTTGTAGCTCATCTCTTCTCTCCTCTTTTCTCTCGGGACCTAGAAAGATCGCTAGAGAAGAAACGAAGAGCTCCATGATAGGCAACTGAAGAAGAAGAAGAAGACAGTCTTCCACATCTTCAAGATGTGCACTTATCAAGTCTCCTCTTTCTCTTTCTTTTTTCTTCAAGAAGTGGATGGTGCGTCAGACAGAAGTCTGATAGGAGCAAAGAAGAGCCTTCTTCTTCATTCAAGGAAAAGACTAGCGTGAAGCTTCTCTTGTAAAGAAGAGAGAGAGAGAAAGACGATAGGGATCAAGTCATAGAAGAGGAAGAAGGAAGAGATAGGTAGGAAGGCGATGGAAGAGAAAGGCAGAAAGCAGGAAGGAAGGAGAAGAGAATGAGAAAGAAGAAGAAGAAACATGAAAGGGAGATGAAGGGTCTGCAGAAAGAAGACTGTAGAGTTATGCTCTAGAGGAACTTCCTCCGATCGGAAGGACCGACCGTCTCAAAAGCTTCCGGAGAAATAGAACAAAATCTCCTCGAAAGCTTCTCTCTCTACATACATAGTCATATATATACATATATATATGTATACATATATATACATATATATGTATACATATATATACATATACATATATATACATATATATGTATATATATATGTATATATATATATATGTATATAAGTATCCGTATATCTTCATACAACTATATCTATCTATCTGTCTATCTGTTGAAGTGTGTACGTGTCGATCTTGTCAAAGAGTGGGATTGCGTGAATGGAAATTTTTCTCTTAGCTTGGCGTGTCAAAATACATGAGCCTTTGAGGAGAAGGGAAGAAGTTGCTTAAACAGAATTATCCCATCACACTCCTTCCTTCCTTCCTTCTTTGTCTCTCTCTCTCTTTCCCATCTCTCTTCTTCTTTTCTTTCTTCTCTTCTTCGTTTTCTTGGAGTTCTTTATCTCCCTCTTTCCTCTTCTTCTCTCAATCTCTCCTTCTTCTCGCACTCTCTCCGTCTCACATCTTCATCTTCTTCGCTTCTTTCTCTTTCTTTTTCTTCTCTCTCTTTCTCTTCTTTCTCTCTCTTTTCTTTCTTTCCTTCTTTCTTGTGGCTTGAGAATGAAAATGGAGTTTCGTGGCTTTGAAGGGGTGAGCGGAGACTCTCGAAAAGGCGAGAGAAGAAGACCAGACACGAAAGAAGAAGAGCAAAAAGAAGAAGAAGAAAAGGAAGAGAAGAAGGTCAAATACAAAGAAGGTCCCGCGGGTGGTAATGACGATAGAGCTAATTCCACACAAGAAGAAGAAAAAGAAGAAGAGAAAAAGCCTCCTATAGATTGCCAGCAGTCAACACAAAAAGAAGAAGAGAAAGAAGTCGTGAAGAAAGGTAGAAAAGAAGAAGAAGAAAGACAAATCGATCAGAAGGATGTGTTGAATGGAGAAGAGAAACACTTCCTCTCTTCTTCTTCTTCTTCTAGAGAGACACAGGTTCTCCTGCGAGAAGTGTTGACGCCTTCCTTCTTTGTAAATGTGTGGGAAAAGAAACCCTGCGTGTGGACGCGAGAGGAAATTCCTGAGAATCCTTTCATAAATCATACATGGATCTCTGAAGTAAGGAAAGTCTTCTTTCGTTCTTTCTTTTTCTCATTCATATCAGGTTAAAGGTAAAAGGAAGAGAGAGAGAAAGAATCTCTTCTTCTCTCTGTCAACATCTCTTCTTCGTCTTCCTCTTCCTTTTGCGCTTCTCCTTTTCTTTATCTCAGAGAACATAGAGTCAAACCGGTTCATGTCGATTCTTCTTCTTTTTTCCTTTGGCGTGTGGGTCTTTTTCTTTCTATTCTTTCTTCTCTTCTTCTGCTTTTCTTGCTCTCTCTGTAGACGCGCTAATCTCTCTCTCTCTCTCTCATCGAAGATAGGTTTCGAACGTACATCTTTCAGGTGTATGTACACCTCAGATAGACGAGGAAAGCGAAGAAAAAACACAGACAGACCTCATGACACCCTTTTCGTCTGGTAATTTCTTTCCTTCGCTTCTCTCTTTCCTTCTTGTTCTTTTTCTTTTTCGTCCTTCTATTTTTTCTTTTTCTTTTTCGTAAATTCTCTTCACTTAAGAATGACTACGGTTGGATCGTAAAGACACCCGAAGCCGATAGTATCATCTTCTCTCTAATTTTCTTTTCTTTCTCTTCTTCTCCTCTTTCTCTTCTTCTCTCCATTTCTTTCTTTCTCTAGGAGGACATGACGTGCATGTGCTATCGCGCGGCTATAGCTGAGACGCTAAAATTTTTCAAAGTAAGAAACTCAAAAGAAAGAAAAGAGATAGAT
>NW_027154082.1:0-210 GCF_002600585.1 Cystoisospora suis
ATCTATCTATCTATCTATTAGCTATCTTCACGTAGGTAGATGGGTGTTCGGTCATTCCTGTGAAGTTGAATGGAGGGAAGGTAAGGAGGCCGTAGCTCCTGCCAGCTAGAAGGCCGATACAAAACTCCAACTCAGCATGTATACACACACACTTCTACACATGAATATATAGGGAGAAAGAGAGCCGCGCCCTTCTTCTTCTTTTCCTTG
>NW_027154082.1:618-7632 GCF_002600585.1 Cystoisospora suis
AGAGAGAAGAAGGAGATAGAAAGTCTTCTTTCGAACAGAAGAAATACTCTCGTCCATTCACTTCGCCTGGTCGGGGAGCTCTTGATGTGTGGCTAACGGAAAAGCCGAAGGCCTAAAACGCACATGCATGCATGCATGCATGCAAAGAGAAGAGAAAACGAAGAGATAGAGAGAAAGAGATAGATAGAGAGATAGATTGAAGAAGAAGAAGAGGAAAGAGAAATGGAGAGAGTCGGAATGAGAAAGAAGAAAGAGAGAGAGATAGACAGATAGAGATGGATTGGAGAGGAAACACAGACAGAGAGAAGGAAGAAGAAGACATAGACCGAGATAGACTGAAGAAGATAGATAATGTAGACGACGAAAGAGAAAGAGACAGAGAGGCAGAAAAAGAAAGAGACGGAGGGAGATCGAGAAGAAGAAAGAGCGATAGACAGAGACGTCGAAAACGAAGACTACCACAGACAGAGAGAAAAAGAAAGACAAGAAAGCAACCTGACCTCCAACAGGAGAAGACCCGCAAAGGAAGACAGATAGATAGAGGAAACAAAGATGAAAGAAAGAACGATAGACTAAAAGAAAGATGAACGGAAGGATAAAGGAGAAAGAAGAGAACAAGAAAAGAAGAAGAGAAGACGGACGGATAGATGCATACTTGAATGCAGGCTGACCAACGAAGCTAAAGATAGAAACGTAGGAAGAAGGGTGAGGTGACGAATAGAAGAGATGAAGGGAGTCAACATAGCGAGAAAAAGAGCTAGAACGAGAAGCGATAAATCTCAAAGCATAAAGAGAAGAAGAAGAAGAAGAAGAAAAGAGAGAAAGAGAAAAAAGAGACGTGAACTCTTGAGACGTCGACTTGTATATAGATGTAGACCTCTACTACACGAGTCTCTCTCTCTATATCTAACAAGGGACAGCGAAAAGTCTCTGAAGAAAGGATGAAGAAAGATCTCTTTGTACAAGCTAAATCGATAGACAGAGAGACAGATAGAGAGTTTGCCTGTCTCTTCTTTCTCTCTGTCCCACATCGAGGAAGGAGACCTCCACACATACACCTGCATGTACACTGGAAACCGAGACGACTTTCCACATATAGATCCATCTGTCTAGATATAAATCTATATGTATGTATAGACATGCCTCTTTTCTGTCTATGATATCGACCTTTCTCTGGACAATCTAGTTCCTCTATACACACCCCTCTGCGCCTGTCTCTTTCTTTCTCTCTCCCTCGGCTTTTCTTCCTTTCTCTTTCTCTCCGTTTCTCCAATACATCGACCTATGCTGTCACACAAACTTAGATCTATCTCTATCTCTCTCTCTCTATCGATCTATATACACACCTCCATCTATACATACATACATGCAAGCGTCAATCCATAGAGAAGAGATTTTGAGAGAAAGGTAATGAGACATCTATCTATCTATCTATCTATTTATCTATCTATCTATCTTTAATCTATCTATTATAGTGAAAGTTCTTTAATGATATGTAAGGGTTGGCTCTTGAAGCATCGTCTGTAGCGTGTCTCTTCTTTTATCCCCTTGCGTGTATGTCTTCCTACAGAGGGCCATTTCTGAAAGAGTTTCTTCACGAGAGTTCCTTTGCCAACTCCACTCGGTCCCGCGACAACAAGGGCCGAAGCCAGTCGGGCGTTCTCTTTCGTCTGACTTAGGACTTGGAGATGCTGGCGCTCCTCTTTCCTCTCGACATGAACTCCCTTTCTGCTTGTAGAAGAAGAGAAAGAAGAAGAAGAAGATGAGAGAGAGAGATGAGAGTGGTCTTCTTCTTCTTCTTCAGGTGTAGGTGAACTCGACGATAAGAGGGAGTCTTCTTCCTCTTCTTTATCAAGACCTGAAGAAGATAAAAGAGAAGAAGAGGACGTCTTTTCTTCTTCTACTACTACCGCTATTCCTTGTCTCATATCTGTCTCATGATTTCCCTTGGTCGTAGATTTCTGATCTTTCTCTTCTGCTCCATTCTCTACAGTCATCTTCTTCTGTCTCTTCTGATGTGTGCCTTCCGTCACTGGGAGATCTTCTTCTTCTTCCTCTGCTTCTGCTTCTTTCTCTCTTACGTTGTCCGTGGAAGGAGAAAGACTTTCTTGCTTCTTTTCTGCATTCCTAACGTTCTCGTTAGCTGGAGATGCGGAGGTCTCTTCTCGTGATAGAGAAGGAGAGAAAGAAGACGTTGGAAGGGCCATGCTTGAGAGAAGAAGAGAAGAAAAAAGAAAGCGAGGAGAAGAAAGAGAAGAAGAAGAGAGAAGGAGGAGACAAGGAGAAAGATACAATGAAGGATACAGAGAAAGAGAGATGAGCTGTGGGGATTTTCGGAGAGAAGAAGAAGATGAGGCAGAGAAGAAAGGAGATAGAGAAGGCCAAAAAGAAGAAGAAGGGGATAGAGAAGAAAAAGAAGATAGAGGGAGAGAAGAGAAACAAGGCAGAGGAGAAGAAGAAAGAATGGGTCCTTGGAAATGTGAACGATAAGAGACAAGCAACCGAAGACAAACCCTCATGAGAGAAACAAAACAGAAAGAACAACAGAAAGATCAACACAACAAAACTTCTCTCTCTCTTTCTTTCTTTATCTCTTATTTCTTTCTTTCTTTCATTCATTCACAAGCGTAGAGTTGATTTGTACAGACCCGCTTTTAGAAGAGCAGGCAGGTAAGAGGTGAAAAGAACATGAACGCAAGAAGAGAAAGGGAAGGAGAAAGAAGCAAGGAAAGAGAGAAGAAAAGAGAAGAGAAGAGAACAGAGAGAAACAAGAGAGAAGAAAGACAAGCGTGACGAAGAAGAAGAAGAAGACTTAGTAGACAGAGATTACGAAGAGAAGACGGACGACCCTACCTACGCAAAAAATCGCCAAGCCACTTAGATCTTCTCTTTCTTTCTTTCTTTCTTTCTTTCTCTCTTTCTTTCTAAAGGCCCTTTTCTCACTCTTCTTCTTCTTTTCCTTGCTCCTGTTCCTTGCTTCTTTTCTCCAGTGGAAGATCACCCGTTAGAGGAAAGAAGAAAGACATGAAAATGAGGAAAACTCGTCACCCAGATGATGCTCCAGAGAAACTTCTATCTCTGAAGAAAACGAAGAAATGAAGAGAGACAGACTTCTTCCCTCTACCCCTTCTCACCCTGTCTCTCTCATACAGAAAAAGCGACAAAGCCGTGGCCGAAAGAAAGGACGACAGGGAAACGGAGAAAGAAAGAAAAGAAAAGAAAACGGAGAGAGAAAAGCGACTGGACCTCTGTGTACGAAGAGAGCTCCAAAGCCTGTTTTACTTCCTGGAGATCCTCCGGGAACCCAAGAAAAGAGAAGAAGCGAGACGAAGAAGGAAAACGATCGATACAGAAGAAAAAATGACGAAAGAAGGGAAAGATGATGGATCGATCTTCTTGATCTAACTGGAGAACAGAGACAAGAGCATAGCATGCAAGGAACGTTTCCTAGATGAAAAAAGAAAGAAGAGCCAGACAAAACAAGAAAAAGAAGGAAAGAAAATCTCTCCATGGACCCTTCTCTAGCTCTTCGATTCACTGCAGCGACATTCCTTCGCTTTCCTTCATTCATCTTGTCTTTCTCTCTCTCTCGTTCACTGCATGTAGGCAAGAATCGATCAATCGGCTTATGTTCGGAGAAGAAAACCATGAAAGAGAAAGAGAAAGATTTATGGATGTCGAATCCATTCATTTGGACTTTCTTTCCTTCCGTTGGTAGGAGGATCCTGCGGAGAGCCCGGGCGCCTCAACAGCCGACATATCTCTCACTCTTCTCTCTCTCTTGTTTCTTTAAGAGCTCTTCTTTCTCTTCTCTTTCTTTTCTTCACTGGATCCAGTCAGAGTGTCTGTAGTCTATAGATCTGGATATTTTGCTAGGGTTGAATTGTACAGATGTATGGACTTGTAGATAGACCGATTCGATTTCTTCCGATCTTTCATCTATCTTTTTTGTCTCTCTTTCATTCTGTTAACTGTTCGTATCTATATCGTCTACTTTCTTCACGTCTTTCTTTCTCTTTCGGAGAAATCTTCTCGCTTTCTTCTTCTTCTTCACTGTTCTCTGTCGCCCAAGCATCTTGCCAGTCGCCCGAGAAGATATAGATTTTTCTTCAGTCGGTTCTCTCTCTTCTTCTCTTCTTCTTCACGGTAGAAGAAGAAAGAAAGAAGTGAAGAAGAAGAAGGAGAAAGAGAGCATGCAATAAGAGATTCCCTACGGAGAAAGAGGAGAAGAAGAAGGGAACAAAAATTTTGACAAAGAGCGAAAAGAAAGAAAGTTCTTTAGATGAAGTAGACTTTTTCTTTTTCGTTCTTTCTTTCTTTCCGTCTTCTCTCTTTCCTCGCCTTCTCTCTCCCTCATTTTCTTGTTGCTTGCGAAACCTGTCTTCTTTCTTTCTCCTTTCTTTCTCTCTTTCCTCGTGTCAGTGGCTTGTCCAGAAGTCTTTTTCGTAAATTGTAAATATCCAACTATCCGTCTTTCTTTCTTTCTTTCTCCTCCTTGTGTTTTGACCTTGAGTTTTTTCTTTCTTACGTCTTTTCTTTCCTTCTCTCACTGTTGACCAAAGAGGGCAAAGAAGAGATTCTTTGCGAAAGAAGAAGAAGATAGGAGAAGATAGGAGAAAAGATCTTCTTCTACTTCTCTCTTCTCTTCCCGTTGGTCTTCTTCCGTCTTTTCTTTCGAGACTTTTTTCCTTCGTAGATCTCTTTTTCTCTTTTTCTCTTTCTTTCTTTCTTTCTTTCTTTCAACAGTTCGTCAGGTTTCCGCATTCTCCGTCTTTAGGAGGTGGGTCTTTTCTCTTCGTCTTCTTCCTTCTCTTCTCTTGCTGGTAGAGAAGTGTAAAGACAAGAAAGAAAGAAAGATGAAGACAGAGAAAACGTGAATGAGAGAAACGAAAAAGAAGAAGATTCGTCAAAACGTTAACACGTTAATGGAGTGAGAGGTGAGAAGGTTCTTTCTCTCTTCCTCTTTTCCTCCTCTTCTTCATCTCCTCGACTTTTTCTTCTTCTTTTTCCCTCCTTTCGGTCGTAATTCTTCCTTCTTTCTCCTATTCTCTCTGGACACTCCTTCTCTCTCTGTCCCTTCTTCTTGATCTTTACGTAAGAGAGGTCTTTGTAGAGAAGAGAGCTCTTCAAGAGATTCTTCTCCTTTATCTATTTCTCAGTCCAGACTCTTTCAGAAACTATAAGCGTGAGAGATCTAGTTGGCGTTGACGTAGGTGCTAGATAGAAGAAGAAGAATAAGCTTCCTTACGTATATGTGTATGAAAAGAAGAAGAAAGAAGAAAGAGAAGAGAGGGAAGTAGAACACTTCTCGTTCTTCTCTTTTCTCTCTGTTTCTCTGGAAGTGCGTCGATCTCTCGACCTTTCTTTATCTTCTCTTTCTTTCTTTCTTTCCCTGTCTCTCTGTCTTTCTGTCTCTCCTTCCTTTTGTTTCGTCTAAAATGGGTAGCTCTTCTTCTTTTTCTTTATGTTTCTCGTGATTTGATCGTAGATCGCAACGTGTCAATTGGAGTCAGAGATCTTCCTTTCCACTCTTTCCTCTCCTTTCTTTCTTTCGGTATTCTCGCGCTTCTTCTTCTTTTCCTCGGCGTCCTTGCTGGATGGAAGAAGGAAAGAGTCAGGTAGATCGATGGAGAGCGATAGAAAGACAGATAGATAGATCGCCGGTAAACTGTACATGAAGGTGTAGAGAAGGAAGAGAAGTAGAGGAAGAAGAAGAGAAAGAAAGAAGAAGAGAAGAGATGGAGGGGGAGAGAGCCGCGTCTCCTTCTTCTTCATTACCATCTGCTTCTTCTTCTTCTTTCTTGTCTTTACCCGCTTCTTCTGTTTTAACAAAGAGAGGAAAGAAAGACCAAGAGAAAGAAAAGTCTAGGACAGAATGGAAGAAAAAGAAGAAGAAAGAA
The DNA here is from genome assembly GCF_002600585.1 of Cystoisospora suis. Classification (NCBI taxonomy): domain Eukaryota; phylum Apicomplexa; class Conoidasida; order Eucoccidiorida; family Sarcocystidae; genus Cystoisospora; species Cystoisospora suis. Next base: position 6,519 of record NW_027154082.1, read on the forward strand.
GAGAAAAAGAGCGAAGAAGAAAAAGAAGATGAAAGCGCTTGTTCTTCTTCTTCCGCCTTCTTCTTTTCTTCTTCTTTCTCCACTTCCGTCTCCTCACCCAAGTGTTTCCTTCTTCACCCTAGGAATTCTCAACCCTCGGTTCAAGTAAAGGAATCTTCCTCTTCTTCTTTCTTCTCTCTTTCTTTTCTTTTCTCCTTCTCCTTTTTCCTTTTCTTGTCGGTCCTCTTTGCCTCTCTCTTCTCTTCCTCTTTTTCTTTATCCTCTTCTGTTGAACTTCTCTCTCCATTGCCATTCCATAACGGCATTTCCTCGAGTCTCCTTCTTCTTCTTCTCCAAGACGTTCCTGTCTCCTTATCTTCTTCTTCTTTATCCCCCTCCTCCTTCTCTCCTCGTCGCCTCTCTGGAATTGTCAATACAGATGGATCGAGTATCGGGGATTCTTCTTCGTCTTCTTCGGGTGAAAGAGAAATCCCCTTTCTCTCTCCTTCCGTAGCAGGCCAAGGTTTTCTTCCTTCTTCCTCGACCGCATCTTCTTCATCTTCTGCTTTCACAGAGAGTGTCAAAGAAGAAGAAGAAAAGAAGAAGAAGAAGAATGGGGCGAATTCGGAGGAGCAGGAGAAGAAGAAGAAAGAGAAGAGCGATACCCTAGATGTCTTAGGTTTACCGAAGAGAGAGAAAGTATATAGAGCGCGCTTATATGGCAGTATGTTCAGCTATGCCTATTATTTCTTAGACATCCTTGTAGGGACGCCTCCGCAGAGATCTTCAGTCATTCTCGATACAGGAAGTTCTCTTCTTGCGTTCCCTTGTGTAGGTAAGCTCGAGATACAGAAAAGAAAGATTTTAAAACTCAGATCGTCAAGGCTAAGGTAAAAAAGACGAAAATGAAGAAAGGAGAGGTGTACATACACTCCGACATATATATAGGAGACATACATATAACGTTATCGAGGTGTACATACACTTCAACATCTTGAGAAAGATATACAGAGAGTTCCTAGACTGAGGTGTAGGAACAGCCTGGCACGCTGCGTAGACATACCTAGATGGATGGAGACCTCGATAGAGAAATATCTAGATAAAGATACACGTTCTTCTTCTTCTTCGCCTTCTC
>NW_027154082.1:7658-7957 GCF_002600585.1 Cystoisospora suis
TTCTTCTTTATCTTCTTCCTCTCCGATTCTCTCCGCTTTTCTCTTTCTTTCATTCTTCACATTTGTTCTCTTCTGATGATGATCTTGCCTTGGTCTCAAAGAAGTTTCTTTCCTTTCTTTCTCTTTGTATTATGGATGGATAGTACAAGATATTCCCCAGAATGTGTAGATTAGACAGAGAGACCGGGAGATAGACGTATGTGATGGGAGATATTTCATGGAGAGCCGTCTCGAGATATACAGCAACTTATACATCTGTCTATCTGTTTATCAATGTATATAGGTCTATCTATCTATCT